>NW_027506869.1:320000-407500 GCF_052324685.1 Brachyhypopomus gauderio
GATGCGTACTGAGCCCCCTTCTATTCACTCTGCTGACACACGACTGCACACCAACATACAGCTCCAACTTCTTCTTTAAGTTTGAGGATGATACAACTGTGGTGGGTCTCATCAACAACAACGACGACGAGACAAATTACAGAAGTGAGGTGAGCCGCCTGGCCGGGGGATGTGGTCACAACAACCTATCTCTGAATGTGGAAAAGACAAAGGAGATAGTTGTGGACTTCAGGAAATTGCCCTCCCAGCATGCTCCTCTGAACATCAATGGTACTGCTGTGGAGAAAGTGAGCAGCACCAAGTTCCTGGGTGTAGACATCTCAGAGGACCTGTCCTGGAGTAAGAACACCACATCTCTAGCCAAGAAAGTACCAGCGCCTGTACTTTCTCTGCAAGCTGAGAAGAGCCAGTGCTCCATCCTCCATCATGTGCACCTTCTATAGGGGAGCCATCGAGAGCGTCATGACCAGCTGCATCACAGTGTGGTACGGCACCTGCACAGCATCCTGTCGCAAGTCCCTCCAGCACATTGTGAGAGCAGCTGAGAGGATCGTGGGCACCACTCCCTTCTCTACAAGACCTTCACAACTCCCGCCTCACTCTAAAGGCCCTAAACATAGCGGGTGATCAGACACACCCCATGTACAGCTACTTCAATCTACTGCCATCAGGGAGGAGACTACGAAGTCTACAAGCCAGAACCAGTAAGCAGAGGGACAGCTTTGTTCACCAGGCAGTCAGGAGGATCAACTCACTCCCTGCTCTTCCACTCTTTTATCCTTAATAAACAAGACACATTTCAAAATCAACAACAACACTCAAGTTCAACAAAGAACTCTAAACTGAGATTAACTATTTCTACACCCATCACTGTAGTCTAACGCTCACTCAATTTGCACTCCTGTTACATTTGCACATTATATTTATAATTCATTGTATACATTCACTTTAATCCTAATTACACCAGATTCCTCATACATTCACTTTGCACATACAGTATGTTTACCTACTGCTGCATACGCCACTTGGAATGTAAATGTCAGAGACCTTCTATTTATTTTATTATATATATATATTAGGGGTGGGACACGATTAAAAAAATTAATCGAATTAATTTGAAGCGTTGTAATTAATTAATTGAAATTAATCGCATTTCAGTATTTAACATGAGAAATATTAATTTAAGTTTGAATGATGAATGAATCAATGAACATAAGCATAAACCTCAACATCTTGTTTATTTTTCCACCAGTCTACTACATAGACCAATAGATGAGTGCAGAAAACAGAGCAAACAGTATTCAGAACACTGAAAATTCTGACCAAAAATATAGTTTAATTTTGGGAGTTTTGCTTAGGATATAGTAAGAATAAGAAGTAAATCAGAAGATGTTTTAAATACCATATTAGATTTTTTTAATTTCCCAGGCCTCTGCCACAGCGATAAAGTCCTCTACACAGGCATCTCCATAGTGCCTAGAAGTGTCTTCTGCATGTTCAAAGCAAATGACTGGATCTTCCATTCATCATCTATAATATGAGCTGTCACACCAAGATAATTCTTGTTGCTAACAGAGGTCCAGTGATCCCCAGTCAGAGCCACATTACGCTCTTCACAATAACCTGTTTTACTTCCCTTTCCTCATCATACAGCTGCTGCATTTTCTTCAACATTGCGTCAACTGATGCAAGTTACGAACTGCCATCCAGAAAGACAATTTGCAGCACTCCTACATAAACCGTAGGCGTTTAAACTCGCCACGTCTTACTTAAGCCTTCGACAACAGAGAGCGGTCTACAGTCCACAACAATCCATCTCGACAGTGAATTGGTCAATTTGTCCGACATGGACTCTGACATTTTGTTTCCTAATTTGAACCAGAGGTGGGACCAAGTCAGTGTTTTGCAAGTCTCAAATAAGTCCAAGTCTTTATCCTCAAGTCCCGAGTCAAGTCTCAAGCAAAGACAGTCAACTCAAGTCAAGTCTCGAGTCAAGACAGGCAACCATCAAGTCAAGTCCCAAGTCTGAAACTTGGAATTTCAAGTCCTTTCGAGTCTTTTTTTTTACAGGCATCAACGCTTTACGAATGCTACGCTGATGCGTTTCTTTACTCGTTTTGTTGGTGTCCGCCAGCCAAAAGATGACAGATCGTTTACATTTTATCTTCTCCTAATTACATAAATGTACTTAAACAAGAATGTTTCGTTACATCATTTTACACGAAAATAGCAAGCTTCATCGTAAGCAAGATGCTGTCATTACGAATGGTTATTCTAAACATTTGGATAAAATGTTTAAATATAGACTAATAAAAGGTTAGGGTTATTTTTTCATTGTTTTCTGTTATTGTGGGCTCACAGTGTACTATTGTTACCTGGAGATTCAGTGGGGTCACATATTCTGATGGCTGCCGTCAGAATTGGTGACCCCAGTTAAAAAGGCTCACCTGTACATCCCATTCATGATTTCTTTGTTGGCTGCAATGGTGAGGGGATGGTAAATCTTGTTTACGTAATTAAGAGACGATAAAATGTAAATATAAACATCTGTCATATTTTGGCTCGTGGACACCAACAAAACGAGTAAAGAAAGTGCATCAGCGTAGTTTACGTAGCATTCGTAAAGCGTTTGTGCCTCTGAACAGAAACTGTGAAATAGCGCCCCCTGTGGTCACAAAACTCGACGGTCACAGAATCTGGTGTAACACAGGTCTGCGTCAGAAGGACGGAAATGAAATTAATGGGGCGCACTTTATAAATATTAATATGCGTTTTAAAATTTAGATTTGGGGTAAAAAAAATCAAGTCTTTGCAAGTAAACAGGTTCAAGTCCAATTCAAGTCCCAAGTTATTGGTGTAAAAGTCCAAGTCAAGTCTAAGGGCGTACTCACACTAGGCTCTGTGATCCGGGCCCGGGCACGGTTGCCTGCCTGAAGCACGGTTCACTTGGCTAGTGTGAGCGCTCCAACCATGCCCGGGCCCGGATCAGTTAACCGTGCTCGGGCCCGCTTGAAGAGGTGGGCCAGGGCACGATTCATGTGGACTCGGGAACGGTTCGCTTCTAGTGTGAGCGCTATCCGTGCCCGGGCCCGCTTGGTGCCTCGTGTGATTGGTTCATTTCGCTGGAACTCAAACATGACGTCAGTGATGCGATGCTCACGTTAAACAGTCATAGCGGCAAAGCGATTAGCAGACAATCGTTGTGTTAAATTATCGATAAATCTGTGCTTGCACCGTGTTTCTGAACTCCCAAAACGACTCCAAAAATACAATAAAAAGAGAATCGTGAACTCCATAGTGTTGTGCGAGCGCGCTTTTTTTCCAAATAAAGCGGCGTTGTGATGACGTAAGCGTGCTCGGGCCGGGTTGCTGAAGCCAGTGTGAGTGCAGGCCAGAGGGGGAGTGGGGAGGGGGGATAACCGGGCCCCAGCACGGAACCAGCAAACCGTGCCTAGTGTGAGTACGCCCTAAGTCTCTGAATATTTTTTCAAGTCAAGTCAAAAGTCTTAATATTAATGACTCGAGTCTGACTCTAGTCCAAGTTATGTGACTCGAGTCCCCACCTCTGATTTGAACCCCAACATGTGGTCGAGTGTTGACTGGCAACACTGCTCGTACTAGGAATACATTTAGCAGCCAAGTTATCATTACTGACCTGCGTGTAACATGTTTTGCGTTGAGGTGGTAACGAAGGGTGGAAGTGCTCCTGTGATAAGCGAACTCCTTCCTGCATAAAGTGCAAATAACACTATTTGTGTTTGTACTTCCATCTGGAAGTTTCTTATATTTAAATTTCCCATCCACCAGCGTAGCCTCTTCAGTCATCTCCACCATGCTCATCTTATTGTACATCCATATAATCTGTATGTCTTGAACTCGTGCACCGAGAAACATTCCACGGTGCAAAAGTGTCTCATGCGTTAATCTTTTTAGTTCGTTAATTTTCCTGTAATTAATTAATCGAAATTAACACGTTAAAGTCCCACCACTAATATATATATATATATGACACTTGTCATGGTGACTATAGATATATATTGTTCTGTGATTGTTATTCTCTGTTGACATATTCTGAGGTAACTGCAAATTACATTCTGCACAGTTACCTCAGAATATGTCAACAGAAAAAAACAATCATAGAACAATATATATCTAGTCACCATGACAAGTGTTAGTATTTCAAAGTGCATGTTAAACCTGATGTGATTCGCTAAAATCTGTGCTCCTTATTTAAAAGGACTTCTGAGTTTAAGGATTTAGCTTTCTGCTAATTCAAAATGTTAAAAACATTTGACTTTCTTCCTCTCTCTTTCATTTAAAGTGCAGGCACAGTAAGAAATGCACAAACATCTCCATCTTCAAGTAGAATCCATGTTGGGCTTTATTTTGGTCTGGAGGTCTGGCTGGCAGCTCTCAGGTGATCGGGAGGTTCTTCACAAACTCGTTTAGGCTCTTGCGGATATTGGAAGATTGGTAACCAGCGCAGTCCAGCAGTGCCAGACCCATGTGGGCATGAAGGGCTTGGCATAGGTGGACAGTGGACCCCTCACGCTTCCACCCCTGCCGTGGACCGTACCACTGTTGCTGGAGGTCCCCAGGAGGTACCAGAGCAGAGGGAGCACCTTCTGCTCAACCAGTTGTGGCTTGCAGGGGTAGAGTTCCCTAACCAGCTCTATAAAAAGAACATTTAAAAGGAACAAAGATAAATAAATCAAGGATACACTTGGGTGAAATCTTCACATACATTGTAAAACAAGCTCACACTAACAATGGACATGACTGCCCTCCCTCTACTCTGGAGCATCTGAGCTTTTGATATTTCTTCAGATGTGCCAGCATTTAATGTTCTCCAACGTATGACCCCCCCCCATACAGATCACTTCTGAAAGTTGCTGAAAACATTCAAAATCAATTCAGTTCAAATGAGTTACCGGGAACATGTTGCCCATGACCATATATGGGTTGTCCTTGCAGTCGGCCACCAGCTGATCAATGCGCTCCCTGAAGTCCTCAAGGACACCACCGCCATGCGGGACACGACAGAGCGCAGGTTCCGCACCTGCAGGAAAGACGACGTTCCTGCAGGTCTGATGGGAAGGAGGTTCACGGATAAGCGGTAAGGTAAGGTTCTCAGGAAACAGCAGAGGAGCATTTCCAATGTGTAAGTGTTAATAATAAAACCTCTAAATCTGTGCAGGTTAAATATGGTGTCCCACAAGGGACAGTCCTAGGACCACTTCTATTCACACTGTACATGTTACCCTTAGGCGAAATTATGCATAAGCATGACATCAGTTTCCATTCCTACGCAGACGACACTCAGCTATATTTATCGGCAAAACCCGATGATTTAGGCGCAAACAGTAAGATTGAGAAATGTGTAGAAGAGATAAAACATTGGATGGCATGTAACTTTCTAGCACTAAATGCCGATAAAACAGAATTGATAATAGTTGGGTCTAGGGCTGCGAGAGACAAGATACATAATGCAGCATTGAATCTACATTCTTTTACTATAACCCCCAGCGCAGAGGTAAAGAACTTGGGCGTCACAATAGACCCAGATCTCTCGTTCGATACACATATTAATAATATAACTAGGGTAGCGTTCTTTCACTTGCGCAACATTGCCAAAATTAGAAACATATTAAATATTAGTGATGCAGAAAAACTAATCCATGCATTCATATCCTCTCGTTTAGATTATTGCAACAGTCTCCTAGCTGGATGTTCTGGTAAATCGATAAACAAACTCCAGCTGGTTCAGAACGCAGCAGCACGAGTTTTAACAAAAACTAAAAAGTTTGATCACATTAGTCCCGTACTATCGTCATTACACTGGCTGCCAATTAGATTCCGTATTGACTATAAAATACTTTTATTAACATATAAAACGCTGCATGGCTTAGCTCCAGACTATCTTAGTGAACTTATTGAACAATATAACCCAGCGCGTTCACTTCGCTCGCAGGACGCAGGGTTATTAACTGTTCCTAGGATCAAAAAGATCACAGCAGGTGGAAGAGCCTTTTCTTTTAAAGCTCCACAATTGTGGAATAATCTTCCTGCCTCTATTCGGGACTCAGACACAGTCTCAATGTTTAAAACTCGATTAAAGACTCATCTGTATAGTTTGGCCTTTGATTAATCTGTTACATATTTACTACATCTCGTATCTTTTCTCCGAGGTTCACCTGGAGAGTAACATTGCAGTCGGAGCCTACAATACCAGCATCGCTGCTCCGACACGGAATGAAAGCCTGGCGTTCATCAACAGACATTTACAGTGACAATATCATAACCCAGAACTTTCATTTTTACCTTTACTTAGTCTGATTGTGTGATTTGTGTGTGACTTGTGTATTTGTCTGTATTTTGTGTAATCTGTGTGTTAACGGGCCGCCCAATGGAGGATGGGTTCCCTTTTGAGTCTTGGTTCTCCCGAGGTTTCTTCCTATTCCCCACTATCTTAGGGAGTTTTTCCTCGCCACTGTCGCCCTTGGCTTGCTCATTAGGGTTCTGGACCCGTAGTATTGTTAACCTTTTAAATCCTGTAAGGCGCTTTGTGACAACATGTGTTGTGAAAAGCGCTATACAAATAAACTTTGATTGATTGATTGATTGATTGATTTGCCGAGGTCAGCCGTTACCTTTCAGAGGTGCCGCGTCGTCTGGGCTCACGTCCCTCACCGTGTGCCTAAGGCTGCGCTTCATTCGCTGCGTGTTCTGCCGCTCCGACTGTGCGGCTGGAGCTTCTTGTTGCTCCAGACGAGGCTGACACATCTTATCTCTTCGCATTCCTAGACACCTTTGTCCTCTCCTGGGAATACATACATACAAATCACCACAAAACATGGAGTGATGATATTAAAGTCCACATGTTGCTTCATACTTTGATTCTATCCCAAAAGTTTCAAGCTTTAAAAGTTTTGTGAATGAGCTTTGTTTAGTGAGTAAACATGGGGCATAGTGGCTGAATGGGATAAAAAACCCTCATCATGTATCCAAACATGAATCGCTACCTTGGATTTCAGAGTGTGGACAGTGTTCCTGATGGTTGCCAGGTCTTTGGCAGGGATGCACTTTTCCACCATCTTATCAAAGTCATGGTGGGAGGACAGGAACAGCAGCATACGCCGGCCAAAGCACCTGAGACGAGGAACAGACCCCAAAACAGGAGAGAACCGTGAGTGAGGGATCCAATACTCACAGCACACCGACCATTTATCTTACAGCACACAATTTTACAAGGACGTCTGTGTCTAGAAAACACGATAGTCCTTCTATTACTCTGCAATTTACCAGCATTTGCTGACTTCAGAGTATCAGACTAGGAGACTAAAAGAATCAGCAAAAGATTACTATCTGGGAAACTGAATAAGCTTTGTAGAATTCTCGTTCTGATCCCAGTACTAACCTGGTTTCTTGGGAAGCGTCCTGTGCCAACTTGGAGACTGCAGGAATAATTCGCGCTGTGACGTCTTTCGCCCCAGACAATAAGCGGCCAGCACCAATCTTCTCTACCAAAGTAGCCAAGTGCCGAGCAGTACACTTTCTTACTGCAGCATTCAGATGACTTTTGAGGAAAACAGAAGGAAAAAAATTAGGGCATTCAAAAAAAGAAGGTAATAACTATTAATCCATCCAATCAATGTATACAGTACAACTTTTAGCTTCTATAAAGAAACTTAATGATCTAAGTGCACAATCAAATGATCATATTCTATTTGATGGCTTAGTTTGCACCAGTTAGTGTCCATCTGTATTTTTGAAACAGAAAATGTTTGTATGTCCTCTGTGCGCTAGCTAACTAGCCTATTCTTTAAGCAGTGTGAAGGGCAGTTTGGATCAGCAGAGCGGAGATGGAATGCAATAAAAAGAATTTCTAAGAGGATAAATAACTAAAAATATTGATTATAGGCCAGGGCAATATTTTGAAAGAACAATGGAGAAGTAAAAACAGCAGCCAAAATCAGTGCTGTGTTAGCTTCTTGTGACTGTTGTTGCTATCTGAAAGCCACAGTTTAAAGCTCACTGCATGCTAACTGACCAGAGTCCTCCAGCGAGAAGGGCGTTCATGCTCCGAATGGGGGTGCAGTTCTGCACCATGCTGTCCAGAGCTGTGTCCACGTCCTGCCTGATGAAGGCATTGGACTCCGCTGCTTTGTGGAGGAGGACCTTAGCTGTAGCCTCCACTTCCTGGTCCATCCCTTTCTGCAGGCTGGAGTACAACTCCCTCAAGGACACCACCGCCATGCGGGACACGGCAGAGCGCAGGTTCCGCACCTGCAGGAAAGACGACGTTCCAGCTCGTTTCAGCCACATCCAACACTGCCACCGCCATCGTAATAAGTATAATCCAACACTGCAATGTGTTATGTAGGCGGAAATACCTTAATCACTAATTACAGTTAGATATGCCATCTGAATTTCAATTAGATGAGAAATGTTTTTATAAAAAAGGAATTTCAAAGTACTACGCTAACTCTGACTTGACTTTGTCAGCAACATCACCTGTAATGTGTACATGCTGATGGTGTCTGCCAATTTTAGAATTCAGACAGATACACAGTCAGCAAATGTAGTGGCTTACCTCTTGAATAAGAATAATACAGACATCATGACGCCTGCTGCCAAGCACATCAGCATGATATTGAGCCAATCTACGGATGAACATCAATCCTTCAATTTTCTTCTCCCTGTATGAAGATATTGGACATAGACACACACTGTAACCATCGGCTACTGAAAGAAAAAAATGCTACAAGAAAAGGGACAAAGAGGAAAAAACTTCTCTAAATACATGCATACTTACCATATATGCAGGACACCATAAATGACTTGCTGTTTAACCTGCCCTAGCCAAATGCTTCAGAATTTTGCAGGTGTGACTTACCAGTCATCAGAGCTAAGCAGTCTGAAGCTCTGAGCGAGAGCGAGGTCTGGATTGGAGAAGGGCCGTAAAGTCTGCTGCTCGTGGGGATCCTTCGTGGGAGTTCCTGGTTTGAGTTCATCTAGAGAGGAATACCAGAACCCAAACAAACTGACTAGGACTTTTAGGTCTACCAGCTCAACTTTGGTTCAAATCAGCTTGAAGACTGACTGCAAAACATTATTCAATGTGGTGAACTAGATTTAAAACATTGTTGTGTAATGCAGTGTTAACAGCAAAGCAATTTACATGCAAGTGCAGTGATCACACATGAAGCGCTGAAGAGCAGGCAACACTCACCAGAGTCACGTGGTCTGATCAGTCTGATAGCTCGTCTGCGTCGTGGCAGCATGTTTGTAGTAGGGACAGCCGTGGGGGGGCTGAGATGAAGCGGAGGACTCAAACTTTTGACGGGACTTCTGGGGGTGCGTGCGTTGCTGGGGCTCGAAGGCAAATCATCCAGGAGGACACCAGTCTTAGTCTGGGCTGGAAGACAACTGTTCAGCTGCAGGTCTGATGGGAAGGAGATTCACGGGTAAGCGGTAAGGTAAGGTTCTCAGGAAACAGCAGGGGAGCGTTTGTCGAGGTCAGCCGTTACCTTTCAGAGGTGCCGCGTCGTCTGGGCTCACGTCCCTCACCGTGTGCCTAAGGCTGCGCTTCATTCGCTGCGTGTTCTGCCGCTCCGCCTGTGCGGCTGGAGCTTCTTGCTGCTCCAGACGAGGCTGACGCATCTTATATCTTGCAATCCTAGACACCTTTGTCCTCTCCTGGGAATACACACATACGAATCACCACAAAACATGGAGTGATGATATTGAAGTCCACATGTTGCTTCATACTTTGATTCTATCCCAAAGGTTTCAAGCCGGTTCATTTTGAACCATGCTCTGTCCTTTAACTACTGGGTCTGGGACTACAATGTGCATGCCTTACTGTAAATACAATGTGTGGTGCCACGCACTGCCCAGTACTTTAGTATTTGTTTACAATATAATGTCTACCATCACAGTTTAGATGTTTTTTTAATTGCAGTCTGTTTCACCTAAAAGTTTTGTCAATATGCTTTGTTTGGTGAGTAAACATGGGGCATAGTGGCTGAATGGGATAAAAAATTCCTCATCATGTATCTAAACATGAATCTCCACCTTGGATTTCAGAGTGAGGACAGTGTCCCTGATGGTTGCCAGGTCTTTGGCAGGGATGTACTTTTCCACCATCTTATCAAAGTCATGGTGGGAGGACAGGAACAGCAGCATACGCCGGCCCAAGCGCCTGAGACGAGAAACAGACCCCAAAACAGGAGAGAACCGTGAGTGAGGGATCCAATACTCACAGCACACCGACCATTTATCTTACCAGCACACAATTTTACAAGGACGTCTGTGTCTAGAAAACACAATAGTCCTTCTATTACTCTGCAATTTACCAGCATTTGCTGACTTCAGAGTATCAGATTAGGAGAGTAAAAGAATCAGCAAAAGATTACTATCTGGGAAACTGAACAAGCTTTGTAGAATTCTCGTTCTGATCACAGTACTAACCTGGTTTCTTGGGAAGAGTCCTGTGCCAACTTGGAGACTGCAGGAATAATTCGCTCTGCACCAATCTTCTCTACCAAAGTAGCCAAGTGCCGAGCAGTACACTTTCTTACTGCAGCATTCAGATGACTTTTGAGGAAAACAGAAGGAAAAAAATTAGGGCATTCAAAAAAAGAAGGTAATAACTATTAATCCATCCAATCAATGTATACAGTACAACTTTTAGCTTCTATAAAGAAACTTAATACCCTTATGTGTGATCTACGTGCACAATCAAATGATCATATTCTATTTGATGGCTTAGTTTGCACCAGTTAGTTTACATATGTAGTTTTTTAAACAGAAAATGTTTGTGTCCTCTGTGCGCTAGCTAACTAGCCTATTCTTTAAGAGGTGTGAAGGGCAGTTTGAATCAGCAGAGCGGAGATGGAACGCAATAAAAATAATATTTAAGAGGATAAATACCTAAAAATATTGATTATAGGCCAGGGCAATATTTTGAAAGAACAATGGAGAAGTAAAAACAGAAGCCAAAATCAGTGCTGTGTTAGCTTCTTGTGCCTGTTGTTGCTATCTGAAAGCCACAGTTTAAAGCTCACTGCAGGCTAACTGACCAGAGTCCTCCAGCGAGAAGGGCGTTCATGCTCCGAATGGGGGTGCAGTTCTGCACCATGCTGTCCAGAGCTGTGTCCACGTCCTGCCTGATGAAGCCATTGGACTCCGCTGCTTTGTGGAGGAGGACCTTAGCTGTAGCCTCCACTTCCTGGTCCATCCCTTTTTGCAGGCTGGAGTACAACTCCCTCAAGGACACCACAGCCATGCGGGACACGGCAGAGCGCAGGTGCAGCACCTGCAGGAAAGACGACGTTCCAGCCACATCCAACACTGCCACCGCCATCGTAATAAGTATAATCCACCACTGCAATGTGTTATGTAGGCCTAAATACCTTGTATTGGAGACAGCTAAACGCTATTTCACTGTGACACCCAAAAGGGAATCCTTTGCCTAGAACTGAGCGACTGACTCACCCAGATTTCTTTGATGGTATGTAAAGATAAACACTGATTCTTTACAACAGCAACAGGCCCCAAAGGACCCACATCCACAATGGTGTTTACCTCCCAAAAGCCTACAATGCTGACCTTATGATCTCCTGAGCTTGGGAGAGAGGCCATCTAAGAGAGGCTGGTCAAAACCAACCTTCGTGGGAGGACACTGGGACCACAGTCAGGAAGGACCATAAAACTCTAAATTCCAACCTTATCTGATTGCCCACAGTTTAAACCCACTCTACGTCCTGTGTTATAATCCAGAGCTGAAGATACAAATATTTCAGAGATCTCTGTAACTCCAAATCTGAACTGTACACAGAATTGGGATTCAGCCTACAGGAACCAGCTCGGCTAATGCAGTCTAGAGCAGGGGTGCCCACAGTTTTCAGCTTGCGAGCTACTTATAAGATGACCCAGTCAGAAAGATCTACCGGGGGTGGCGGCGAACGTAATTTGTTGAGCTGGGGGGGGGGGGGGCGAACGTAATATGTTGAGCGGGGGGTGGCGAACGTAATTTGTTGAGTGGATTGCAGATTTGCTACCGTGAATGTCAATCAAAATACAACCGTCAGTGCAGATGTGCGATTCATCTACTACTATTTTATGTGACGCGATCTACGCACATTCCTTTGCGATCGACCGACACTTCCTTCGCGATCGACCGGTCGATCGCGATCGACGTAATGAGCACCCCTGGTCTAGAGACACCGAACTTGACTACCTTCCATACAAAGAAAAATTAATTATTCTTGAAACCAGTATTCAGCTTTCCAGCCTTAAGAACAAAGGACCACAAGACCATTTAAATGTGAACACTGTGCCATGTGGTTGACAAAGACACAACTTATGATCTTTCATGTATTCAGTATTAAGTGATCTTATTAGAATACGTGTTACTGTATAAAAACACCACATTGATGCATATCTATGTATTAGTTTGTATGTTACTCATCGAATGTAATCATTCTCATGTGTGCTTAGGTGACCTCACATTCATGCCTGTCTGTGCATTGTGTGTCATTTGTTGTCCAAAAGTGGAAATTGAGAATGGCTCAATGTGTAGACTAATAGAACCAAATTAATTCTTGTTTAGGCAGAGTATGTAAGACAATTTATTTAGGAATAGTTTACTTTGTCTTAGAATTGTGTTAATCTGTCTTCTTTGGTTAAGTCATTAACTAGACCTGGAAAGACGGGCACTCCTCGCTTCCCCTCTCCCTCTCCTCTCTCTCTCTCTCTCTCTCTCTCTCTCTCTCTCTCTCTATTTCTCTCCCCTGTCTGGGCAAAGGTCATGAATATTCATTAATAAAGGCCAATGGTCAATGGCCTGATGAACATAAAAGCGCCTTACAATTACGCCCCTAAAACTTGTTTTAAAAGCCCTAGCTCGAAGCGAAACAACGAGCTTGGCAGCCTGGTAATTTGGGAAGACTTGGAGAACTTCGCCAGACTCGCCGAGACTCAAAGACTTGAACACGCCAAACCATCGCGACTGTTTGATGGACTCACGCCGAACACCGCAGTGTCCAGTAGAGCGATGCCAAGAGACCGCAACTAAAGCTCTCACCGAGTCCCACAGAAGATTCTTCTTTATTTTATTTTATTTTCTTTATTCTACGTTTCGTCGTCAAAAGTACTTTTATTTCGTCTAGTCGTTCAAGTCAAGCTCATCTTCTTTCTCAGTCAAGTATCTGTACAAGTTTGTCTGCGCCCTCCAGCTGCGACTGTGACGTCACCGCTAAGTTTCCGCGACTCGAGCCGTCTCACGTGACCTGCTCCGCAGACCTCAGCTGCCTGAAGGAACGAACCGTGAACGCGCACCGGTTGGTCCGCATAACCACGCCTCTTCTTCGAAGCAAGACGCTCAGTTCATGTGCTGTTTTGGGGTTGCCAGCTTCTATCTCTCCCGGAGTCCAAAATAGTAAATACTGTTGCCATTAACCTGCCCAAACTTCCTCTTTCTTCTTTTCTATTCTCTCTCTAAAGACCTTGTGTCCGTCACTGGGTCCTACGCTAGTTAGGCAAGCTTAAGGATAGTCATATAATCCATTTAAACCTCATGACCGTCGATAACTATCATTCGCTGTTATTGTTTAATTTTATATTCTTTGTTGTTCACTATTATATCCTTGGTTTAGATTAGGAAATTCACATATAGGTTTAATTTCCATTTGAGCCAAATCATTCATATGCTTTGTATCAATTGTAACATTAACCATTTAATAAATGTGGACATTTATTCATCTGGTCACGGTGGTAAATGCATATTTTGGTCGATGGTATTAGGTCACTGCGCGGAACCAGAACTTAACCCTTTAGTAATGAGACTGATCAAACCATATTCCACCTCACTCCGTTATCACAATACTGGTTCCTGAGCAATCAGGATGGTGCCCCGTTCATAATCCATAAACTAACATATGTATCCGCTACAACCTTAATCACTAATTAGTTAGATATGCCATCTGAATTTCAATTAAATGAGAAATGTTTTTATAAAAAAGGAATTTCAAAGTACCGTGCTAACTCTGACTAAAATTGGCTGACTTTGTCAGCAACATCACCTGTAATATGTACATGCTGATGGTGTCTGCCAATTTTAGAATTCAGACAGATGCACAGTCAGCAAATCTAGTGGCTTACCTCTTGAATAAGAATAATGCAGACATCATGAAGCCTGCTGCCAAGCACATCAGCATGATATTGAGCCAATCTACGGATGGACATCAATCCTTCAATTTTCTTCTCCCTGTATGAAGATATTGGACATAGACACACACTGTAACCATCGGCTACTGAAAGAAAAAAATGCTACAAGAAAAGGGACAAAGAGGAAAAAACTTCTCTAAATACATGCATACTTACCATATATGCAGAACACCATAAATGACTTGCTGTTTAACCTGCCCTAGCCAAATGCTTCAGAATTTTGCAGGTGTGACTTACCAGTCATCAAAGCTAAGCAGTCTGAAGCTCTGAGCGAGAGCAAGGTCTGGTTTGGTGAAGGGCCCTAAAGTCTGCTGCTCGTGGGGATCCTTCCTGGGAGTTCCTGGTTTGAGTTCATCTAGAGAGGAATAAAAGAACCCAAACAAACTGACTAGGACTTTTAGGGCTACCAGCTCAACTTTGGTTCAAATCAGCTTGAAGACTGCAAAACATTATTCAACATGGAGAACTAGATTTAAAACATTGTTGTGTAATGCAGTGTTAACAGCAAATCAATTCCAACCTCTGCCAACTACTCCTTCACACATGTCCTCAGCAGGGGACGCCCTGGTGCGTTGCACTTGAGATCCTGAAAAGCACAATACATATTAACACGTACTCCATCAAAAATCCCAAATATAACTTCTGGTTTCATAGTGGTTTCTTCATGGTGCAGAAAAACATGTCCATGGGTGCAGGCATAGCAATGTACAAGAGGATCAGCAGGGCCTTTTTGTTTGTAGTATAGGGCTTTCAAAGCAGTTTTTACTTTTTTAATACTTTTTTTTAAACTTTTTTTGTTGTTGGTGGTGCAGCAAATGATTTGGATGCAATTTCCAGGAGATCAAAAGAGTGAGCTCACCTTTGGCAGGCCTGAATGCACGGAGAGGCTCTCGGCCAGAAGGTTTGGGGAGTGGAGGCAACTTTGTGAAGGTGGGCGGAGAAGGCCTCATCAGTCCTGACGAGGTGACTGTCGTGCGTGAAGTGAGCACAGGCAGTGGGAAACACCTGCTGGAGTCAACTTCACCTGCATGGGTGAATAAGGACATTAGCAGAAATTAACTCACCATAACATTTCTCAGGGCCTTAGTACTACGTTGCATATGTTTCTTTATCTGAAAGTGCCACTGAAATATGATTCAAGCAAGATGGACGGAGAACGGCAACTTCTCATATGCATCTTGCTACAATTCATGTAATGGCAGCACAATGAAGTAGTACTGAATAACTGATAGCAGGGCATCCGTGAGCCCAGAAGCAGGAAGACATTTATCAGAGCTTCAGTAAATGTGTGACCCAGTTTTAGTTTAGCTTAGTTGTGATTCTTTTAGTTCATGAAATCTTACATTTCAATACAATTTGATTCAATTTAATTATTTCGGCACAATTCAGAATTATTTTAATTCTGATACTGGGAGATACTGAAGTGCCAAACTACAGTACCGCCTAGCTCTGCTAATGGCTAACACATCTCGCCTCTGCTAGACACTGTTCCATTACTGAGTGAAACCATGTCAGATGAAGATCATCAAATTTGAGTATTTTGTACATTTAACAAGTGGTGACTATAAATGATCTAAGTATATGCAAATTTTTTGGTTAAAATTAAATTCATGTAGTATGTATGACACCACAAAATTAGGTCTGCTCATCACTTTACCACTGACGTGGGAACAAGTGCAAGACAAGCTTAGTGCAAGACGAAATTAACTTAACCGGGCACCCAAATAACCGGCCATGCCTCACTGTGTGTGCCTAGTACGTTCTTAGCAACGTAGCCATGCGCTCACCAGTACTGTCCCTCCACGGGTCCGGGTCTCTGCACCGAGGGCTCGTGTCTCGCTTGTGTAGTCTACGATGCAGAGTGGGAGTGAGCTGCACTCCCGGAAGAGTGACCAGAGGGTAGGAGGGCAGTAGGAACGACCCGGGGGGGTTCCCAGGCAGCAAGCGGCTGGATTTGGGCAAACCTGCATGGGAAAGGGCATCCATGATCATGAGTTTAGCTCCGCTCATTTGACTCCTGAGTGAAGTTTCTGACTAACTGATCTCCTTGTTCCCAAATATCGTTTTTACCAATACCAAAACAAATTACGCAACATTATAAATTCTACATTTTGTACAGGTATTTCAATGACATATAAAGTAAAGCCAACATCAATAAGTCACCTCTACCAGCATCCCTGGGGTTAGCTGCTTCGAAGATGTCTGGGAGCAAGGGTTGAAGATGTCTGCCGCTCCGGTGAAATCTCCCCACTCTCTCTCTCTTCCACCCTGGAGAGTGGAGCTGGGGAGGCTCCACTGAACCTGGACATGAAACACAGACAGAACTGTAGAGGACACGTTCAATCTTCAGACCAGCATATGAAATTAAGACCTGCAGATCATACTGCATTTTAAATAACAATAATAGATTATGATAATCGATATTTTGGCATGGCTCAAATGTATATCAAGAGTAGCATTAAGTGGATAAACGAAATGTGCTAATGAATAGGAGCAATTTGAATAACATTTAAGAAAACTTAAATTCATAATCAAATCTGCAGATGGCAGTGAGGAGCAAAAGTGGCTATGGGAGAGTTGTGGAGAGCTGTGGAGAGCTGTGGATCGGAACAGCGCAGGCCTGGGGAGTGGGGTGCTGGCACAATCAACTGACTGCAATAAAACATTCAAGTCTAGTCTTGCTTGTAAGCTCACATTGTCCTTGCCAACAGAAGTGGGTACAAAGAAGTGGGTACCACTGCTTAACGCTGGCCAGGTGATACCCAATACTTAAAGAAGCCATGTTATATAGATTACAAAGATTAATAGATATATGCTTTGGCAGCAGTCCAGATGAGGTATCAGAAGCCAGCAAAGCAACATGACAATGTTTTGTTTAGACTGTTTGGGGGTGTACTAAAATAGTGATAAATGACATCTGTAATCCATATACATGTATTATCAGTATTATACTATGCTGGTATAATAATGATTCGAAGCATTATCACCTTAGACTAAACACAACCGCCTAGCAGATAACGAGTGTCACAGTACACCCACACTGTATGTGGGTCGTCAAGGTGCCCACTCTAATGTGCTCTACTCTACACCAAACATATCACAGCTAAAGTAATGAATGGAACATGAAATACATTAAATTCATATGTCTTCCTCTGGTCCATCAGGTTCATTCGTTTGTCTTCCCCTGTTTCTAATAAATACTGTCCCCATGTTTCATAATACAAATATGCAGTCATGGTCACTTGGCAGTCATGGTCCGGTGGTAGGGAACTGGTCTTGTGAGGGTCGTGGGTTCGATTCTCAGGCCTAAGGCCATGAGTGAGGTGCCTTTGAGCAAGGCACCTAACCACAACTGCTCCCCGGGCATGTGGGCTGTGCACCACAGCCCCCTAGTAATCACTAGTGTGTGTGTGTGTGTTCTAATTGCACAGATGGGTAAGAGCGGAGGACAAATTTCGATTGCGGTGCTGCAGAAAGTTGACGACCTCTTCGTACTATGCACTTCAGCATCAGCTGACCCTGCTACATCAGTTTACGTGGCCTACCACTTCGTGGCTGAGTTGCTGTTAATCGCAAACTCTTCCATTTCCTTATAATACAAGCTGACTGTCGAATTTTAGGAGCGAGGAAATTTCACGACTGGATTTATTGCACAGGTGGCATATTGTCACAGTTCCACGCTGGAATTCACTGAGCTCCTGAGAGTGACCCATTCACAAATGTTTGTAAAAACAGTCCGCGTGCCTAGTAAAAATATCTTATCAATGTCTATATGAAAGAAGACAGTTATCGATGAAGAACCCACCAGCAGGCTGGAGGTAGACTGGATCCATCTGCCTCAGAACCTCGCCTTGAACATGGGGCTGAGCAAGGTGTCTCCGCCTCTCCATGTCAGGGCCTAAATGCAAAACACCAACCCAGGGCACAGAAGAAGCATGAGCGTGTACTGTTAAGATCATCAGGTCTATAAGAAGGGCTACAGTGCCATGTGAATTCATTACAATGTTGAAGAATATGTGATGTCATATTTTCTGATAAAACTGATGTTTTACTGGTCAGGTCATGTGCAGAAAGCTGATGGTTCTACACCTCTGCCAGACCTTACAAACAAATGTAATAAATGTTTTTTTCTACTTCATCATGCATGGTTATTTGGTTTGTTGAATACGCATGTAATCTTCAGTGTTACACAGTACCAGTGTGGAGTGGTCCTTCTACAGGCATGTAGACATGGCCGACATCTGAGGGTCCCGCCGTCCTTCTGTGAGGGAAGGGTGCTGGTCCACAGGGATCCGTGTGGATCACTGTCGCTTGGGGGTTGTAGGGCACACCTGAAAATCCCACAGCAGGTAAAGTGAAACCCAGCATGCCTCCCAGTGAGGCTCAAATGCCTTGTGTTTCCCAATGAACAAGTGATTATAACAAGGGCTATGGTGCCATGTGATGTCATTAGAATGTGGGGAGAATCCTTAAGAATTTGTGATGTCATGTTAGAAATCTGTTTCTTTTTAAAAATGTTTATTTTTATTTGCTTTTTCCATGGCCACATGAACAATGTTAAGATTTATGAAAATTGTGCTGAGTCAAAGAAATAACCCATGCTCCATTAATTATATTATCCTGTACACATGAAATACAGAGCTTGACAGTCATCAGTAGAATAAATATACATGTTATTTTTCTGAACCTTAAAAACCCACTATATAAATGTGTATATTTAACTTTTAATTATTATGAATAAGCCTATAGAATCCATACTCATAAGAATTAATATACTGTCTTACATAGAAGTATAAAATTATGTATAGTATATGAAAATTTATTTTTCTCACCACGAGTGGTAAAACCTGGTGTGTCTATGAAGTGGTTCTGTTCCTGTCCAGGCCTTGGCTGGTCAGTTCTCCTTTGGTAAAAACTCATTCTCCACCTGAAAAATAGAAAGAATAGAAAGAGAGAAAGATCTAGAAAAAATAGAGAGATTTGTTAGTTTTGTATGTATCGTAATTCACAGAGCAAAATGTCTTGCGACTTGTTCTGAGCTTTTCAGCATCAAAACTGAATCCAAACATTCCACCTTCCCAACCAAACATTCCAAAGTTGAGTATCACGTGATATCACAGTTTCCTATTTTTCTAACCAAAACACCAAATCAGCCAGGCTGCTACAATAACCTGATGCAGCCTGGCTTGTACCCAAAGGGTTCATACCAGAGACCGTTTATATTATATATATACATCAAAGAAATGAATAGAAGCTAGCTAGCAGTGGTGCTAACGACAGCTAGCGTCGCCACAGCGGGCGGAAATTATCATACAGTTAAGCCCGCCCACTAAGAGGGAAGATATGATTGGTCAATTTTGCTGTCATTTGAAACTGGTATTGCGCTGATTGGCCTAGGTGCACGCACCACTTCCTCGTTTGGTGTCAGGATGGTACCATAGTTCCGGTTGGTATACGGAAGTGCCGATGTTATGGCCGAGTCTAAATTCACAAGGAGTTCCCAAAGTTTACCGTCAACGATGTGCGTCGTATTGTCAGAGCATCAAGTACAACGACACAGAGTAAACTTGAAAAGGGTTTCAAGTTCTACGTTTCATCCTACCTCTGCAATTTTGAAGGTAAGTGGCTGACGCTAGTTAGCTAGCTAGCCTGAGGTGGCAGTCTAATGAAGTGATGTTGTTTTTAGTAACGAACCAACCTGTCCTAGTACTAGAAATGCCTTTTTAAAACATGTTTGTATTTCTGATGGAAGTATCAGGCAAAAGTAAGGCTAACGAGATAACAGTGAGGGCTCACTGCTACAGATCTATGAAGAAAACAGATACGCCACACCAGCTGAGAGTAGGACTGGTTAAAATGACACGAGTTCTGTTCAGTGTCACTTTCAAAGTTCTGTTGAACAAGTTCAAAAGTTAGTTCAACACAAGTTCAATCTTTTATCCTTGCTCTTACTTCACGTAAGCTGTGATAAACATAGGCATTGGTTTTTAAAGCTTACAATGGTAGCCAAATGCAGAGTAGCTGAGTGGGAATCATTAGCAGTCTATTTTGCCTATAGTAAACAAATGGGAGTTTATTTTATAGTTCGAGCTATTGTTATCTACCTCTATGATTCAAAAGCAGAATATAGTCCACCTCAGCTATTCTTCAAACTGCATTTTCTAAAATCTGTCAATCTGTCTTTCAAATCTTTCATCTTAACTTCTTTATTAACATGTGGCTTCAACACTTACACCTATTAACATATTCTGATAACACTCTTCAAGAAGCAGTTGAAGTAAAACCTGTTCTGTTGTAGGTGGTGGAAACAACAAAATAATATAAATATAAGTAGGCCTGTTTCACTCCTATGTGTAAGCATTTCATCTGGAGTGAAAATGAAGTTTACATCTAAAATATATTTAATTTATAGTTGATCGAACCATGCACAACACTGTAGAATAGAAAGACAGTATAGCCAAGTGTTTTAAGAGTGATGCAAAACAGCACAAACGTTACATGAGACAATAGACAAGTGACATTCACCACTAACAACATGATGGGACAGATATTGCGCCTATTGACATTGCTGAAGTCTTCTTTTCAGGATATTACATTTTGCCTCTTGTGTATTTCAGATGACATTACATGATTCAATGCCAGTTGTGCTCATTAACAGCAACTGCTCTTGTGTTGCTGGTTGCATTGCTTTTCCAGACTGCTCATTATTCTGAATCTGGCATGTCTGTCGTCCCTCCTGTCCTTTCATGCACACAGACAGAACAGAAGTGGCATAAACCACCAACAATGGTTTGTCTTATTTCATTATTTAATGTTAGTTAATGTATCACAGTCACTTTACTAACACCATCTTTTAAATTAATAGGGGGTGAAGCCTGGACCCGTGGATGCCATGGTTGTCCTAAAGCCAAAACCAGGTGCTACTACAGCCAGTGGAGTTAGGTATGTAGTACCAAATTTAATAGGCAGATTACAGTGTGTGGTAAAAAAATAAATGCTTTTGATCATCTGATAAGACCCTGTTCTCTTCAAAATTTAATTTAGCCTCGTTGTACTTCAGATGACATGTGATATGTGATTCACAATCAGTTGTGCTCGTGAACAGATTACAATGTGTAAAAATAAATGTTATTCACTCTTCTTTTATTTCAGAAGTATACTTTTCAAGGGCTACAGCGGTGAGCTCCCACACCCGGCCACCCTCAATCCTGGACCAGTCTACGCTGGAATGAAAGCAGATTCTCTTCCACTCATCTGCACAATGAGCATCTCGCCTGACAAGCCACTTGTGGACTCCATCTTTGGGAAGGTACAAGTTGGCAGTGTACTGTCCTATCAACAACCACCACCTCCATCTGACAGTGTTGTCATACATGAGGATGCACCCCCATTCCCGAGTCTGCCACTAGAATGTTACCATCTAAGCCCACCTGAATATTAATTTGTGCCAACACACCAAGAACAGCTACACCTAAGCTCACTTTCTGTGACCTTGTCACAGTCACACCTTATTGAGGAGGCAACAAGATCCCAAAGTGCTACACCTGAGTGGCATTCACTTAGGAGAGAAAGAGTGACTGCCTCACATTTCAGAGAGGTGAGCTACGTTAGAGGTCCAGGTGCTGCAGAAAGCCTGGCAGAAAGGATAATCCGAGGGACACGACAAACAGCACACATGAAGAGGGGACTTGAAATGGAAACAGGGGCCTTAAAGGACTATGCAGTTCTGAAAAACTTGAACTTGACCAAGTGTGGGCTAGTGATTCATCCAGATGCATCTTGGCTGGGTGCATCACCTGATGGACTTGTATATGACCCACTTGAGCGTCCATCATTTGGGCTTGTTGAAATTAAGTGCCCAAATACACAAAGCTATGTAGACTGCAAATTCCTTAAAAGTGGCACAAGGCCTACACAAAATGAAGGAGAGCCATTGTTATTATTGGCAAATTCAGTGCCAGTTATTGATTACTGGTATGCAGTGGTGTGATTTAGTTATCTGTGCCCATGATGATATCTTTGTGCAGCGAGTTTACAGAGATAGCAGTGTATTAGAAGAGGTGAAAAGGAGGTGTGACATGTTTTTCTTTAACATTTGCATGCCAAAATACTTCTCTATGCCCAAGCAATAGAAAATCATAATGAAGACATGAACTCATGAACAATTAAAACTATTTCAATTTATTCTGTCAATTGTATTACTATTGTTTTCATTTCATTTTTTACAAATACAGTAAAAGTTAAGAAATACATAATGTTGTATTGTGTTGTGTCAATTTTACATATAAAAGTGAAAGCATTTTATACAATTAATCATATTGCACTGTACCTTAACATTGCAGCCAATATTTACAGACTAGCATGATCTAAAGCAGGGGTCGGCAACCTTTTTGACTCTGAGCCACAAAAGCAAAATAATTGGAAATTTATTTCAGTGACGATGACATGTCACTCAAGCGAACCGAAACTAAATACCGGACATTTGTGAAATTCCACCCGAACATTTTTTAAAGTCTCAAAAATAATATACGTTAATTAAATACTCATTGATTCTATTCAAAAGCTTAGCCGCATCAGAGGCATCAAAGAGCTGCATGCGGCTCCAGAGCTGCGGGTTGCCGACCCCTGACCTTAAAGGGATCATTTTAAGGTTAGAGAATATAAATAAATAAATAAATCACTGTAATTCACATTACATCATCTGTCTAATTCTGGATTGAGATTAGCCATTGTTTGCCCAGGCTTTTACCAAGGGGCCATTTTGATAATTCACCAAAAGACAGGCAACAGTAAAAATTTGTTTTATGCTCCCTGTGATTGAAAGGGGGATCACTGTGCTGAATATTTTATGTTCTTTGTCTCTGCGAATCACACGCTCAACATGGACTCTCAGTCTTGCAATGGACTGTGACGTTCTGATCTCTGACCTAGACAGTTGAGCTCTCTTTGACAGAAACGTGGGTATGTGGACTTTGCATGGAACGCAGTCTTCAACAAGGAAACCTGCTAGCTAGTCCACCATGATGGCCATAGATGGGTCAAGGAGGGCCACAATGCCAGACTGCTTTAAGATCTCTTTATCACTGATAGCACCTTGATAAAGAGAAGACACAAAGGTCACTGCGCCATGAGGGGCTATCCCAATCAACCCTTTGAATGTACAGTGTGATTTATAAGTGGAAAACACTTCACTCTGGAGGAGAAGGGAATTTGGAGTTTGACATCTCAGTTCTGTGCAATCTAAAATTATTTGAGTGTCAGCGTAGTCCTGAAACACATCTGGGAGGTGAGTTTTCACAGTGTCCACATCTAACCAAATAGAAACGGCTCCCAATACAGTATAAAGGAAGTTGGCCCAGGTGTTAATGATACGACTAACAGTTGACCGATGTATTCTAAATCTGTGGGCCAAATCCTTTTGCATCAGTCCCAATGACAGGTAGTTCATGAAGAGAAAAAACTCATCAATTGGTTGAATAACCTGGGGAAAAAAATACACTATCCTATTGTCATATTACATTATGACTATCAAAACTTCTTTTGATGTAAAGATTAATTTGAAAATGATGACATAACATGCTTTGTATGGACAACACGAAAACATTTACCGTTGCACTGGCAGAGTGTTGTATAGTCAAAGTCAAATTTATTTATATAGCTTTCACAACACATGTCACAAAGCAGCTTTACAATCGTATGGGTCCAGATCCCTAATGAGCAAGCCAAGGCGACAGTGGCAAGGAAAAACTCCCTATGGTGGTGGGGATTAGGAAGAAACCTTTGGAGGACCAAGACTCAAAAGGGAACCCATCCTCCATTGGGTGGCCCGTTAGCACCGGGTGCGCAGGATGGTTCTACAGATAATGTTTAAGGTCCTTGTTCCCCGGCCAAGTAGTCACAGTCTCTTTGGTGTAGATGGTGAGCCTCAGGTAGGAGCATCAGCACGTCCTCTTGCATATAGTGTCATTAGCGTGCACACACACAGGATGTGGTAAATCTCTCTTATTATTTGAGTGTTTGGAGTTGATTTAAGTGCTTTAGCTAATATTACTGTCATTTAATTTCCCTCGCAAAAGTCCCAAAAACAAACACAAAAAGCAAGAACAAATGTTCAATATAACCCACAAGCACTTAGTGTTGTGCTGAAGTCCTCCCTGAGGCCGGTCTGCAAAACCACACCCACTCAAAGGGGGCGTCAGCTCTGGCTGGGACTAGACGGCTCAGGTGGTAGTGGGTTGTGACCTGCTCTCGGGCAGGTAGAGGACCATCTCTAGAGACACCAGCACATTGAATTCAAAGGCGATCAGCTCCATCCTGCTAATGTGGAAGCTCTCCTCCAGCTCCTGCAAAGAGCAGAGACAGTGCGGGGCGGAGTTAGTGAAGGACCTGGAGCGCTCATTCTGATTGGCTCAGCTTCATGGGAACATGTGTTTGGAATTCAGTGAACAGTGCTCCAGGGCATGATTATACTTAGATATTATTGAAGCAATTTAACGCTTTAACATCTGTGTTATCTAGTGTAGCAGAGGAAAAAAGCTCTGTTTATAAATTCTGAAATTTTTATTTTTTGAATTCGCCAAAATAAGTTTGAAAAGAAAATACAGCTACATGTTTGTGGGCGTACAACACCATCTACTGGTCAGCGACAGTATAATTCTGCTAGAAAGCAGCTAGCCTCCATTTTCCAGTTCAGTCTAGTTTCGGGAAGAGAATGGTAGGTTCAGTATTACTCTCCAGGATGTTTAAGTGTTCTGAGGTACTTTTGAGTAATAACCCTGCACTGAAGTGACACTGTATGTACTTTTACTTCATAAATAAGCACAGGTTTGGTTTTTCCATAAAAATGTCAAGTACTGTGAGCTGTTTAATTTCGAGGTTCAACTAGCTTAGCACTCAACCATGCGGTCACAAGGTATTCGCCTTCTAGCTACAGCTAGCTAATTTGGCATTCTTTTACCCTGTGGATTGAATACATTCTTAGCTACAGTAAACTAAAATAGCACAGCTTTTCATGTGGGTTTAATGTAGAAGCTAATTTTATTCATTCGTGCTTTATAGCTGTTAGGAGCGGAGAAACATACTGATAAGCTGCTGTTTTCTGTCCATTTTATGAAACCAGGTACGCCTATTGTATTTCCTTATTTTCGTTTAATATTTTTAATTGTTGTAAACCTTTATTTGTTAATGCTTTGTGTAACTGTTTTGCTGAAAAATCCTGAGCTATTTTTGCACTGAGAATACTGAGTCTATAATCCGAACGAGTTATGTTGTATTTGTATTGTGGAAGTCAGTCTAGTTTCGGGAGCTGAGAGAATGCTGTTAGGAGCGGAGAAACATACTGATAAGCTGCTGTTTTCTGTCCGTTTTATGAAACCAGTGACTCCAGTAAAAAAGCTCAGAACCAACCCTGTGGTGCAGTCACTTTATTGAGGGACCAAGACGGAGGGGTTACAATGGTGCCGTGACTCCATCTTTCATCATCTCCACAGTAGCGTGCTCTACTGCGTGTTACATCTGGACCAAGGACATTGCAGCTTGATAGAACTGTGCTCCAAGTAATCCACTCACATTTGCAGAACCAGGACTCAGCCCACACACTTCCATTTTTTTTATTTTTGCTGACATCGCATACAGAAGGGACAATTTAACCACGTCATATGGGCTACTTTCACCTTGCGATTAGGACTTTACATTTATGATTCAAAGTTTTACTTTCTTTTCCATTTGTTGATTGTGATTTTTTTTTCTTTTCTCTTTTGATTAATTTGGGCGATTTGTGATGGCTCACTTTCAAGACAGCCCTATTCTAGCTGGGACAGAAACTAGGGGTGCAGTACATTTTGCAGATATGGGGGGCTGCTCGGCACAAGATTCAGTCATTATCGACATACCTGGCACACACAATGATGGTAGGCGCCCCCAGTGTTCCTCTACACCTAATCACGCTTTTAATGATAGACATTCTGACAATGCAGTTAGAGAGTTAGGAACTATGGTTGAAGAGCTGGGAAAACACATCGGCGACACTGTCACTGCTAGACTCTTATCTTCTGGGAAGTTTGATGAACACTCCTGTCCTGTAAAAGATCGTTCCTCATGCTGTGCTCCCAATGTGGACAACGCATCTCTCAACCTGTCAGGGGTTAATGTTATCCTGAACACTGACATAAAGGACCCACCAATGTTTAGAGGGGATGGTTCAGATGCATGTGACATTAGTGAGTGGATGGAAGCAGTGCAGGTATACTTGAGGAAGAGAAAAGTACAACGCAGCGATCACGCAGAGGAAATAATGAGTAGGCTCAGGGGCAGAGCTAGAGACGTTGTTAAGATTGCTCTACGTAGTGACCCAACACTAGATGTTACTTGCCAGCCTGGCATAATTTATGGAATTTTGAAACAGAACTTCAGCTCACTGTCATACTCTAGCATGCCACTTGCAGATTTTTACAGCACACTGCCAATACAAAATGAGTGCCCCGTAGATTATTGGGTTCGTGTTAACAAAGCTGCAGACATTGCAGATGAGTGCTTAATTCAGACACAGGGCAGACACATGGAAGACATTAGTAAGGAAGTAGCAATGATGTTCATTCGTAACTGCCCTGACCCTGGCCTTGCCTACGTGTTCAAGACCAAGCCCATTAGGCAGTGGACTGCTAAGGAGGTGCAGGAACGGATTGATGAGTTCCAGAGAGAAAAAAAAGCGCAGTTGGTTTCTGCTGCTAAGGCACCTTTTAACGTGAAACAAAACAACGCTGCTGTTTGTGATCATGGTGAGTGTTCGCATGGTCTAACTCAGGAACTGAAAAACCTAGGGCAGCACTCAGTAGAACCCTCACAAGCTCCACCTCCTGCTATCCATCCAAGTCTGGATCGCATGGCTGATACGCTATCTAAAGTTTTGGACATTTTAACCAGTAGAGAGCAGCGCCCCCGCCAAACTTAACACAATACAGCCAGCAATGCCTACAACAAAACCCAAGCTTGTCGTGTCTGTCAAGACAAGTTACATACTACATTTTCACACTGCAGAGCTGAACGTTTGTGCTTCGGATGTTATGCACCAGGTCACACCAAACAGAATTGCCCAGCGAACACACAGCTCAGACAGTCTGTCTCACCCTCGGGAAACGAGACAGCCTGCACTCGGAGAGGGGAAGTGTAGGCTTTAATCACAACACCCTCATGGGAATCCCTGATCTTGAATGTGTGTACTCTGCTTTTGGAAACAACCTTCTTGGAACTTCTAGGATAGTGGTTCAGAACACACAACACATCAGCACTTCAGACAGTCTTTTCTATACTCCAGTAGTAATCAATGGACGATTTACAGTAAGCGCTATGCTTGATACTGGCTCAATGGCCTGCACTGTAAGCGATGCAGTTGCGGACATGCTCATTACTGCAGGTGCTTTGGATGGCACCGTGGAGGACAACCCTGACATTGTTCTCATTGGCTGCGGAGAAAAACGGCTCTTGGGAAAACGGCTTTTCCCAAGAGTGTCTGTGATTTGACATTGACTGTGTACGGATGCGATGTTATTGTGCCCACCTTAGTTGTCCCTGGCCAAGTGGATGATTTAATTTTGGGAACAAACGTGATCAAATACATTGTCCACGGACTTAAAGAAACTGACAGGTATTGGGAGTTAATCTCACGGACGCGTAATACCAGTTCTGATGATGATGATGACTTCTTGACTATGCTTGCTGGAATGCAACGTTGGAGGGGAGAAGCCGTACCAGATTTTGTAGGATCAGTCAAGCTCAACCATGCTGTTACCCTGTCCCCTGGCCATGAGCATGTAGTGTGGGGTAAACTGCCTGAGAAATATCGTGGGCTTCCAGGCAGTACAGTCATGGTGGAACCTACGAGCGCTCGTACTGCCCCACGAAACATCCTAGTTGGTCGGGTCGTCACTCCTCTTTGGGGTGATGGCTGGGTGCCAATGAAAATTATCAATCCTACTGACAAACCAGTGACACTCAGACGAAATGCTAAAGTAACAGATGTCTACCCATGTCTGGCACTCGAAGACTTTCAAACAGATAAGAATTTATCTGAGGTACCTTCTTGCAGTCAAAGGATTCTCCAGTCACAAAATGACCTCAGTTCGTTGCACGAGGAACTAAAACAACATGGCTTGGGAAACATTGATCTTGATTCATGTGAGGTCTCAGGGCAATGCAAATTGGATATCTGCAAGCTTGTGATTCGCTACGAGGACATCTTTTCCAGACAAGCTCTCGACTGTGGTGAAGTGACGGATTTTGTCCACAAAATACACCTTGTGGATGAAAGACCCTTCAGGTTGCCATACAGACGTGTCCCACCAGCCCATTATCACAAATTGCGGGTAGCATTAAACGAGATGGAGGAGAGATCAATCATCCGTAAATCGACTAGTGAGTTCGCGTCTCCTCTTGTCCTATGTTGGAAAAAGAACGGCGACCTCCGCATCTGCACTGATTTTCGCTGGCTGAATTCCAGAACGGTGAAGGACGCCTACCCGTTGCCACACCAGGAGGATTGCCTTGCCGCTTTAGGTGGAAATTCATTTTTTAGTACGATGGATCTGACTTCAGGATGGCTCTTCCCTTAACATCCATAGCACATAATGATGTGCTTTCCTGTGTGATACTAATGTCATTCATTGCTGTGAACTGAATACACACACACACACATACACACACACACATTTATGTATGTATGTATTATGTAAGCATGTGTACTGATTCCTTCTCCTAGCAGGTTCCTCGTGCAGCTCTTTGATTGGTCCTTTCTGTCTGGTCTGCACTCACGTCCATCAGCTGTTTGTCCTCTTGTTTCTGCAGGTCGCTGTTGCTCTTGGTGGCCAGCAGGGGGCAGGCGGCGCCACCAGCTTGTGGTTGGCCTTGATCAGACGGCCTGCAACACAACCTCACAGGACTGAAATATCTGGTTAACTCTAATTTTTGTGACTTAACTGGATGTGTAGGCTATTCTATATGAAGCACATATCTCTACATTCAACAAAGGTTATTTTAAGGGGAGTACGATTTTGGTGAGGCCAACACAGATAAGTCACAAAAAAAAAAAAACAAAACAGACATTTCAATCCTGTGAGGTAGTGACTATAACTTAGTTCATTGAGCACTTTAGTTTTGTCCTTAGTAGATATTTAGACATAATACTGCTTTAATACTGCGAAGTCATGTGGTCAGAGGTGAACTTCAGTATAGCCAGTGTGTATTTTATTTAAAAAAATTGTGGCGAGGTGTAGAGGGGAACTCATCCCTCCATGAGACTTGGAAGGGGTAGAAGTGGTTGTGGTAGCAGGTGAGACGGCAGACAGCAGATCACATATTCTGCAGTTCTTGAGTAACACGAGAGTAAACGATAGGAACAGCTTAGCATGCAAACAGGGAAATGTAGGCAATGCTTCACAGTGACTGCAAAGTAGTGTTGGTGGTGATTGGTTCAGGTGGACGTGACCTGGTATCATCAAATCAAATATATTTGTATAGCGCTTTTCACAACACATGTTGTCACAAAGCGCTTTACAGGATTTACAAGGTTAACAATACTGTAAGTCCAAATCCCTAATGATTATACTGATATTGTAGGCTCCGACTGCAGTGTTACGTGAGCACGTCTCCACTCATGTTTGCCGGTGTTACACCGAAATCTGACCATGTGAGCACAAGGATCGTTGTTGCACACAGGTCCAGGAGAGAGGCGGGCCAGTGGCTCAGTTAAAGGTGTCAGAGGCTCTGCCCACTCAGGTGCTGGAGCTCAGACAGACCATAGAGGTGCTGCAGGAGAAACTGAAGAAAAGAGAAGGTAGGTGTGTGTGTGTGTGTGTGTGTGTGGGTGTGTGTGTGTGGGTGTGTTTGTGTGTGTGGGTGTGTGTGTGTGTGTGTATATATATATCTAGCTCAAATATCACGGCGGAACAGTGAGGTGTTCCCAGTGAGGTGTTCCCAGTCAGTATTAAGGCCACAGTACTACTGAAGAAGGAGCTAGCTCAGAAAACACAGGCTCTTAACAGTGCACTGAGGAGGGAGAACCAGCTGAAGGTGTGTGTGTGCGTGTATGCATGCTGTGTATATACATTTGTGAATGTTTTTTATACATGTGCATATCTCCAGCAAAAAAGAAATACACTGAGAATATGGAGTTTTTTTACTTTTTTAACTGTGTGTGTGCGTGTGTGTGTCCAGAGCTTTGACACGCTGTTGAAGGAGAAGGACGTGGAGCTGCAGCAGCTGGTGAACACAGTGAAGACTGTGCAGCGCTCCAGTCAGGAGAGCGAGGCCAGCCTGCAGGGGACGCTGAACGAGAAAGACTCCATCATCCAGCAGCTACAGCACTCTCTACAGCTCAAAACCACGAACGTGGAGGTTATACACTCACACACACACACACACACACACACACACTCATGTGTGTGTGTATGTGTGTGTATGTGTGTGTGTGTGTGTGTGTGTGTGTGTATAACCTCCATGTCCATGGTTTTGAGCTGTAGAGAGTGCTGTAGCTGCTGGATGTGACAAAGACTTATTCAAACAGTCAGGATTGGCCAAGTTGCTCACAGAAGAAATGGCAGTGATGGTTGGCAAGGGCTTCCTAATTACTGATTGTGTTAAATGCAAAGTCTACTGCCCACCATTTTTGTCAAAGCAAAGTCAGATGCCTGCATACCAGGTATCTGAAACACAATCCATAGCCCGTCTTAGTGTACGCGTAGAACGTGTAATAAGGAGAATCAAACAAAGTTGTTTGATGGCATAATTTCCCTTTCTCACACAGTAAACATTAACCAGTTATTTACAGTGGCATGCCTGTTGTCAAACTATCAAAACAAAGCACTAGTTAAGTCATGGGTTAAAATAAAGCTCTTATTTTTATTAATCAAACAATAATTAATTACATATGAATAATTTGTAACATTTAAATTTGTAACTGTAAATATTTTTTCATAAACATATTTCCAGGTTCTTTACATCAAAAACAATGTGCTGTTTAAAAGTAGGTGAGTTGAAGGAGGAAAAATGAAGGAAAGTTGTTGAGCTCTGGTGTAAAGTTAAAAGGGCAAAATGTAAATTTGTGAAAGATTTAGTGTCCTTTGTGCAAGGGATGTGAGTGTGTAAGCATGAAGTTGAAAGGAAAGCAATTAGTATTAAATAAAAGGATGGTTTTGCAGTAGGTCTGGACCATGTCATGGCCTGGCGGTTAGGGAACTGGTCTTGTGACCGGAGGGTTGTGGGCTCGATTCCCAGACAGGCCATGACTGAGGTACCCTTGAGCAAGGCACCTAACCCCAACTGCTCCCCGGGCGCCGGGCTAGGGCTGCCCACCGCTCTGGGCACGTGTGATCCACAGCCCCCTAGTAATCACTAGTGTGTGTGTTTGTGTGTTCTGACTGCACAGATGGGTTAAAAGCGGAGGACAAATTTCGATTGGGGTGTAAAAATCACAATTGAAAAAATAAAAAATATATGGCACCACGGCTTTTTTCAACTGCCGACGTTGGCGCTGGAGTAACTTATTACGCTTATACTTTACCTGGCGGTCCGGCGTGTACACGGCAGCGTCAAGGTCAGATTACGAACCCCCCACTGAGTGGGCAATCGGTTCGTAGCGCAACATGCTATCCACTGACCTACGGGAAAACCTCTTCTTACTTAAAAAAAAATTTATCTTTGAAAAAATATATATTGATAATAAAATGAAATAATAAATATCACAATAAGATTACTTTTTAATTTATACCATTAGTTTGATAAAGAATCAAATTTCGCCGTTTTGAAAGAAAAGATCATATATCAAAAACTTCAAGATGGAAGTTAGCATCGCTTACTAAGCAACAAACGTTGACCGCGTAGTGAGCATGCGCACAGTGCTGTTTCGCTAATGTAAATTGGTTGTTAAAAATGTTTGTCATTTAAAAACGATTTTTTATTATTTTATTCTTCTGTGAAAACACAAATTTCTGGGCTTTTTTCCCCTGTAAAATGAATGAATGAATGTTCAACTTATATAGCGCCTTTTCTATATACCCAAGGACGCTTGGTCAGATGGTTTATTAAATAAAATGGTTTATCAACTTTATTAACATAACTCTTCAAGATGACTAATAGTATTGTTGGAGAATTTTATTTGTAAAAGAACGCTAAGGTATATTTTAACCACAATGCTCAAGAATGAAAGCTCATATATTCTAATCCAGGGGTGCCCACAGTTTTCAGCTTGCGAGCTACTTATAAGATGACCCAGTCAGAAAGATCTACCGGGGTGGCGGCGAACGTAATTTGTTGGGGGGGGGTGGCGAACGTAATATGTTGAGCGGGGGGGTGGCGAACGTAATTTGTTGAGTGGATTGCAGATTGGCTACCGTGAATGTCAATCAAAATACAACCGTCAGTGCAGATGTGCGATTCATCTACTACTATTTTATGTGACGCGATCGACCGACACTTCCTTCGCGATCGACCGACGTAATGAGCACCCCTGTTCTAATCAAACAGCTTTTTATAATCCTTATAGAATTTGACTAGCCTTAAAGTATTAACCAAATTTCTTATATTAATCACTTTATATTTTGCTAACATTATAGTATTTGTCACAGTACGGCGGGCCAGGGGCGGATTGGCATACATTGCTACCGGGGATTTCCCCGGTGGGCCGATGGGTTAGTGGGCCGCTGGCCGCCGGTGGTTTAACTCAGCCTGTGGAGGAGCCACTGCCGCGCACTGCGGCCCCGGCCTGTAGTCACGCTGCTGTTTAACGGTGTTATTACCTCCCCCGCTCCAGTCAGACTAACCTGCTCAGCGCGGCCGCGGCCTGAGCCTGTAAACACATGAACGAGTTGGACCGCGGACTGGGCCAGCTGATGCGGGCTGACGGCATGCAGCGGAGATCAGAAAAAAAAACAGTTTGTCCCAGAAAATCCGGACCGGACTACGAAAACATACAGCAGTTTAAATTGTAGATAACGTTATTTTAAATGTACTGCTGTCGCCTCTGCAACGTCTAAGGCACCATGTACAAATTACCTTAACACGGTTAACACGGACGCAAGTGGCGGTCTTAAAGGTTCCAGAGCACTGCGCACTGTTTTTTTTAAGCTATTAATATTCTTAGATTAAAACTAACCACCACAAATAGGTAAGAGGAAGAAATACCCACGTTAGAGTTGTAGGTCGTTCTTTAGGATGCACTTTGTGTAAAACAACTTGTTTGGTGGTCTTATGATGGACTATTTAAAAGCCACTATGTGGCTTTGTAATCATATTATTGCTGGAATTAATATTGTCCATATGACAATAAACGCAGTCATATACACTACGTGCCATGTATAGATTCATATACAGTATACACACACACACACATATATATATATGTATATACCTGTTGTCCCATTTGCACAAGAGCAGATAAAATTAATTCACAATCAGTGTTGCTTCCTATCTGAACACGAAGTGTGGATGACTTGGAGTTACATTGTCTTGTTTAAGTGTTCCCTTTATTTTTTATATATAGTGGGCCAGTCTGTCAGGAACTCCCGGGCCAATTTTCCTCCCCAGTCCGCCCCTGCGGCGGGCCCACTGCTGGTCGCCCCCGTCTACAGCGGCAGCTGTCCTGTATGGTTGTGTTGTGTGCGTCCCTCGGGTGGGCGGAGCCCGTGATCCGTCTCACCTGAGGGTCGTTTGTTTGCCTATATATGTCTTGTATTTTGTACCAGTTGACCGCTGGTTATTATATCCTTAATTTGGATCAAAGTCACGGGTTTTTGGTTTGCGCACTTTTCTATTAAACCTTCCATTTTCCTTGACACTTGGCGTGATCGCTTCCATTTTATTTCGCTCACCCTGCCTGTCACAGCATTAATCAAATTGCTTATTATCAAGAGTGTCTGAGAAAATGATTGTCTGCTCTTTCCCATATTCTAAGTGCCTGCCGTTTTCTAAAGAACAGGATGTTTAAAATAAGCTTCTGTAGGTCAGTTTGACAAGACCAGGAAGCGAAGACCTCGCTTCCACTCTTAGTAAGGAAATATCTGTGTGTTTAACGTATGTAATCTCCTATGTATGGCTTTTGTGACACAGCAGAGGGTGGACGGCATCCTTGCACTCTGGGACAAACTGCCAGAGAGCGACAAAGGCAGTGCTGTCTGCCCGCCACGTCACAGAAACCGACTGTCCAAAAGCAGCCTTTCCTAGACGTCTGTTGTCGCTGGGACAGAGAGTCTGAAGCGGTAGGCGACCATTCAGTAATCCATTATCCTTCGGGATTTTCTAGTTTGGCTTGTATCCGTGTCACTGATTTCGGTCTGTGTCTGTCTGCAGCTGCTTCCTCGGACAAGGCAGCGGGCCTGCTCAGTGGCCCAGGGTGAGCCGCCTCGTCGAGGCCATTTGCCCCGGCGCTTTGTCGCCTTCACCCTGGCGGGCAGACCATCGCTGGCGTCAGGGTGAACAGGTGGGCTGCCATCATGAGGGACTACGGCGTCAACAGGGGCGTAGTCCTGGGCAGCCCTGGCCTCGTGGCCTGGACCAGAATACAGCTCTTTGAGCTGAATCAGAGGACACTGACCCAGTGGTGAGTTTACCCTTTAAGTTTAAGTCTTTTTGGTTTGAAATTGATCTCGTTGACACTGTGGGCTATACAGGCTGATTACTCATAGGCTGTGTTGCATTTCTGTTACAGGTACAACGCCAGGAAGAAGAAGCAGGAACAGGACGTTCTGCACCTGAGCGTTGGCCAGTCCAGCACTCCCACGGTGGCCTCGGAACCCCTCCCTCCCGCGATGAGCTAGCTCCCGGAGCGTCCCACGCACTCCCACCCTGCCTATGACCAACATCAAGGCGGACAGTACACATGTAAACGGTGTGGCCAGGCAAAAACCAAAGAGTTTGGCCACAGCCGCTTTCGTGGGGTGAAACAGCAGCGGGGAAGACAGTGGAGATGCGTGACGGCGTCAGTGAGCCAAACACCCCACCTGCCCTGTTGTAAATAGTTGTACACAATTAAAAAAAAATGTAAATATGTATCTCTTTGTGTGTATAGTTCTACATGTAGTGAAGGGGCAATGTTTGATAACCATTTTTAATTTGCAAAATAAAATTTTTAAAAGCGTGAGCTGCCTTTTAGTTCCCCTTCTTTCTCTGTTTAGTCATGGTTTGTGATGGATCAGAGAGGAAACTCCTCCGGTGCAGGGCAAATTTAAATGAATTTGCATATTTATAGGGGGGCGTGTCACAGGAGGAGTCAGCCGCACCCCAGTGTGGTGTCTGGGGATAACCACTAGGGGGAGCCAGTGGTGGGAGAGTTCAGAGAGAAGAAGTGAAGTAGAGCTGGCGAGTGGAGTAAAAGAAACATCTGTACTGCATTTTACGTTACATTAAAAGTTAACTTGCTTTCATACTGCGTGGTTCTTCTGAGTCATAAATTGGAACACAACACTCAGGTTTCAGTAAGAAATCCACACAAGTCTATGTACGAGTGTGAACGGTCTATATTATATTTTTACATGATCTGCTGCCCTCTGGTTTTTATGTGCGTTTGTCAGATGTTTGTCACATACAGAAATATAATTGCAATCATGTTATGAGTAACAAAAGCTTTTATTGACTGTTAGAATGAGTTAATGCAGCAAGTCAATATTTGCAGTGTTAACCCTTCTTCAGGACCTCTGCAATTCTCCGTGGCATGCTCTCAATCATCTTCTGGACCAAATCCTGACTGATAGCAGTCCATTCTTGCACAATCAATGCTTGCATTTTGTCAGAATGTGTAGGTTTTTGTTTGTCCACCCGTCTCTTGATGATTGACCACAAGTTCTCAATGGGATTAAGATCTGGGGAGTTTCCAGGCCATGGACCCAAAATCTCTATTTTGTTCCCTGACCCATTTAGTTATCACCTTTGCTTTATGGCAAGGTGCTCCATCATGCTGGAAAAGGCATTGTTGATCACCAAACTGCTCTTGGATGGTTGGGAGAAGTTGCTCTCGGAGGACATTCTGGTACCATTCTTTATTCATGGCTGTGTTTTTAGGCAAGACTGTGAGAGAGCCGATTCCCCTGGCTGATAAGCAACCCCACACATGAATGGTTTCAGGATGCTTTACAGTTGGCATGAGACAAGACTGGTGGTAGCGCTCACCTCGTCTTCTCCGAACAAGCCGTTTTCTAGATGTCCCAAACAATCGGAAAGGGGATTCATCAGAGAAAATTTACCCCAGTCCTCAGCAGTCCACTCCCTGTACCTTTTGCTGAATATCAGTCTGTCCCTGATGTTTTTCTGGAGAGAAGTGGCTTCTTTGCTGCCCTCCTTGAGACCAGGCCTTGCTCCAAGATTCTCCACCTCACAGTGCGTGCAGATGCACTCACACCTGCCTGCTGCCATTCCTGAGCAAGCTCTGCACTGCTGGTAGCCCGATCCCGCAGCTGAAACACTTTTAAGAGACGGTCCTGGCACTTGCTGGTCTTTCTTGGGTGCCCTGGAGCTTTTTTTGGCAACAATGGAACCTCTCTCCTTGAAGTTCTTGATGATGCGATAGATTGTTGACTGAGGTGCAATCTTCCTAGCTGTGATACTCTTCCCTGTTAGGCCATTTTTGTGCAGTGCAATGATGACTGCACGTGTTTCTTTAGAGATAACCATGGTTATATCATGACAGATTGATCTCCAGCCCTGTCCTCATCAACACCCACACCTGTGTTAATGAAGCAATCACTGAAACGATGTTAGCTGGTCCTTTAAAGGCAGGGCTGCAATGAAGTTGAAATGTGTTTTGGGGGATAAAGTTCATTTTCTAGGCAAATATTGATTTTGCAATTAATTGCTGTTAAGCTGATCACTCTTTATAACATTCTAGAGTATATGGAAATTGCCATTATAAAAACTGAAGCAGTAGACTTTGTAAAAATTAATATTTGTATCATTCTCAAAACTTTTGGCCATGACTGTACATTAAATTCACTTTCATTGAAACCAAATGAGCGCAATGGCAGACGGGAAGAGGTTCATGAGGGATTATTGCAGCCTGTCAAGCTTAGTGGCATTGAACATATTTTTAGCATACTTTCAAAAAGCCCTTTATTTTATGAATTCATAAATCTTCAACAAGGACGATCAGAGGTTTCCCTGGCTTTTTAAAACTTTATTTTGGAGTCTACTTATTTCTGTACAGTGTAATATATAAATAGAAAGCTTACATGTGCAAGACAAAGTAATGAAGCATTTTCTGACTGCATTCCCAGAAGTTACAGACATCTGAACTACAGTATGTTTAATGGTTGATTGAATCAAAACTGGCTTTAAAAATATTTCTCATGCACTATTAAAAATATCTGCAAATAAATCATTGTATACCTGCATCAAAACATTGGTTAAATTAATCAAGATAACTTTGAATGTAGATCCATATCCATTTCCCAAAAGTTTTCCCATCAAAACCCTGATATCTTAGAAAAATTATAGTGTTAACAATAGTATGTGTCCTCAAAGTGTCCCAACTTCAGTTGTCTTTGTAAATCTCACAACTCTCGAGAATGTTCTATTGGAAAACTTATCAATTATAATTGCATATGGATAACATTGCAAGAGCAAAATAAAAACGGTTTATCTCAATTTCACTTTGAACCCAATAAATAGTTTATTAACTAATAAGAATCCTTCAATTTCATGTTTGTAATGATAGCTTCTATGGTTTCAAAAGTAAACATAGCAACATTTCCACAATGTTAGAGAAGTGGTGGTGTTTACAAAACAGGTAAATTAGAAATGAAATAAAATGTACTTGCCACAAGGTAGAAGTCCTGTCCCCTACAATTTTACATGAATTTACACCTTTATATGTGGCTGTGCACAGTTCAGCATATGAGGGGGAGGGGTCTCCAGTGTTCCTGTTTAATGCTCGTGTCCAAGGTAATCATCAATAAAAAATTTTATGGAAACTTTCACCGTCAGCAGTGGTGAGGGCATGATGTGCATTGGTGAGGACGGGTTGCCAAAACTGTGCTGTCTTTCAAAAATTGAGTTGTTATGCCACGATGACCTATAACCTTAACTTATGCCCATCATCACAACAGATATGTGACATTCAGTCCACAGCCTGACTCAGGCATGGATGGGGTGCTGGACTGTCCCCACCCCCCTCCGACGCCCAGTACCCTAGACAGGCTTTACGTCTCAGTGGGACGTGTCAGTACGTGATCTGTGATCACTGTGTGTGCACAAGGGCAGCCACAGATTTCACAGTGGCATTCACTACAGCAGATGCCACATTAGGGAGGTCTCTGGCCACTCTCTGGATAGGAGGAACATTGGGTCCTTCTAGGGTGTCCAGGATACCTTGAGACAAAAAGAAACCCATACAAGTTGCTGTTAATGACTGATAACAAATGTACAGTGCACGTATGTAAATGGAATTACTGCATTACAAGTACGTCTGTTGAGGTTCCCGAAATATCATATCAGTGCATCCATAATGAAAATAGAACAGAACTATTTTTTGCATCTAGTTGTATTTACCCTGTGTCTACATGTCCCTAACTGCAGACTGTCCCCAACAGTCTAAATGCTCCTCACAACAGCAAATTATGCAGCACTCACTTATAAAACGTATAAATGCTAATAGGCATTTTTAGATATTAATCCAAAAAGAAAAAAATTGCACATGTATTCAGAACCTTCAGCACAAAGATTTTAAACCGACAAAAAGTTCTCAAATCCTAACTCAATTATGAACAGACCAGAAATATTTCCACTGAAGAAGAAAAATACTTGGCTGCTTTGGACCTTGGGGAGTATAACTGTTTCTAAGATTAGAAAAAGGAGGATACTAAAGAGAATAACTCTATTATTGCAACGTCAGGTTAATCTCAGAAGACACTAATCTCATTATTTAGTTGCTCACAGGGACCAAAGTGTCCTTTATTAACTTTTTTATGCATAATTCTACACATTATATGGCCAAATATATGCAGATTTCCCCACCTGATGATTAAATTCAGGTTTTTCATCCATGCTCATCATTAACAGACGTATAAAACCAAGCACACTGCAATGCAATCTCCGAAAACAAACACGAAGTCAAATGGGTTGAACTGAAGGGTTTAGGGAATTTTAATGGAACATGGCCACAGGACTCCTTTGCCACAAGTCTAGATCTGCTCCAGTCTGAGTTATTGTGAAATTGATGTTTCTAGGTGCGACAACAGCTTGGCCAGAAAGTGCCTCTCTGCTACACTGAGTGTTGAAATGCTATGTCACCCACAAAGCAATCAATCACCTGTGCTCCATGCCAGTTCTCAGTAGAGAGCTTCACCGGCCTCTGCAAGTGTCAGCACAAGCTCTGTGCATCGGAAGCTTTATGAAATGGGTTTATAAAATAGGCCTAAGCAGATGCTCACTAGCTTAAGATCACTGCACAATGCCCATTGTTGACCAGTGCGATGTAAAACACCCCATCAATGGACACTGGGGCAGTGGAAACGTTTTCTCTGGGGTGAGAAGAGACACTTCTAATCTGCCAGTGTAATGGATTAACCTGGGTTTGGCAGCAGGGGAACACTACCTACTGATGTGAACAATGAATCTTTACCTTCCACAATCCTGTGGTAGGCGAAGTGCAGGTAGAGGAGAAAGAGCATGTGGAGGGCGGCCAGGGTGCCGCACAGGAGGAGACGCGGAGTCTGGCCCACCGTGCGCGAGATCAGCACAGCCACCTGGGCCGCGGAGGGAGAGGGAGGAGAAGACAAACAAAATGGCTGACAAATCACATCTCCGCTCCACTGAGCATTCCTAAAAAAAAGCTGACATCACATCCTTGGTAAAAACGATTCGCTTTTGTTTATAAAAAAAAGGAAGACCGTGCAACTGATAAACAGATCTGTGATTCTCCATACCATCCGAAGTGTGGAAAGACCTCCAATGACCAGCCACAGGAGGTAGAAGAGGGAGTGGAAGTGGACATTGTAGGTAACGAAAAGGACCACACAGTGGCCAAAGAGCCCATAGCCCTGCAACGATGAGGACAACGCGTCACACACACAAAACATGGCTTCATATGGACCTAAGAAAAAGCATACAGTAATGGAGTACAACTTCACTTTCAGAAGAACACAATTACTTACTAGTAGAGACAGCATCTGCAGCATGGTGATTTGAGCATTGCAAAGGTAAGCCAAGAAATAAACAAAGGAGGATGACCCCAACCAGTAGCCGAAGCAGGTCCCGATGGCCGTGCCCATCAGCGTACCTTCTCTCTGTTCCAAGAAACATCATTACTTGCCTCAGGAAATGGATGAATAATGATACTCATTCACATTTTGATACTCGTACGCATTAATAAAAAAAAAAGTCAGAAGAACACTTGGAACCAAATTCTGCCCGATGCGTTTACATCTGTGAAGTTGTCGCTCGCTTACAATGATGGTTCCAGATGTTTTCATGCCGTGCAGGAGGATGGCCACCAGAGTGAACACCAGCATCATTGGTCCATACAGCTCGCCCGCAATTTTCTAGGGAAAGTGTATGAATTGGAGGAGCAAAGCTTTGTTAGTAGAACTAATCAACAGCCGTTGACAGCCAATGGCTGTAAAGAGCAGCCAGGGTTGATTTTTGTTTTTATACAGAAAATGCTTTTTTTTTCTTGTTTGCTCTAAGCATCAATTGACATCAATGTAAAACTCCTACCTGTGGAAAATTGATCATCTTGAGAGGAATCATGGATTCAATTAATCTGCATAAAAATGTGTATCATCAGTTGTCACCACTGGAAATACCCAACCACGATCTCCGTAAAACACGCTGCCATAACCTGTGTGATGGATCTTACCTGTTTCGCACTTGAATAGGCTCGACGTCAAAATAAGGCCGAAGGATGTCAATATTAGCATAGAGGTTAAAAGCTTTGGAGGCCTGTCGTTTTCCTGCTTGCCAAACCTGTATAAATTGACACAAACAGTAACTACAATTACTAGAGAATGAATTCAGATCATGAAACAGAATGCCGTACTGATAAAACACCTGAAAAACAAATCAGTATAGGCCTGAGAGAGTCATTATTTTTAAAAGGCCTATAACAATGAAAGGGTTGGGATCGCTCTGCTACTCATGGGTTTTGCCAGGGAGAAACATTTACAAAGCCAGCAGAACGTACGGCAATTTGTCTTGTCCCCCGAGATATGACACCATTTCTTTTTTTAAATGTAAGTGTTGTGTGGCAGTCTACTGAAGGTTAGGCCACGTATTCAGTGCCCTGTGTGGCTAAAACACCAGGCCGTGGATTAAGTGCAAAGTAAAAAAAAATACAGCCTGAATACAGCCTTTGTGATGCCACAAACCTATCATTAGAAACCCAGAAAAAGCGAGATTGCAAACTTCAGTGATGTACACAATACTGAGTGCAACGTTTTGTCCTTCAGAGCATCATGCTACATGCACATTGTCTGACCTCATCAGCAACCTGTCTGCCCAACTGTCCTTTAAGGCCCTTCATTCCGAGGAACTCTCCGTCCTCCCCGGTGTCCTCCTCTGTAGCGGCCGCCTCCGCCGACACCTCCTCCTCCTCCTTCATGCGCTGATGCATCTCCCCCATATCCTCAAAGCTGGACCCCGAGGTATCATCCATGTTCTCCATGTCTATTACAGCTGATCCACTGCCCTAAGAAAGAATCAAACTACACGCTAGCCGGATATGCAGTACGAACATACCAAACATAATCATTACAGCTAAACAAAGGTAATATAATAATTACAAAATTGTACAAATTATCACAAAATTGTATAAATTACAATAACTACAGCTAAACAAGCTTGTTTATGAGTTTCTGTAGTAAGAAGCAATGAAGTTCTCAAACAAATAAGCCTGCATCTAACAAATCAAGGATTTGTTATATAGTTAAGATGTGTTTAACAGACTGGTCATCGCAGTTAATCATTTGTTGTGGTCAAAGAGTTGATTGTGTGTGTGTGTAAGTAAGAGTTGATTGTGTGTGTGTGTGTGTGTGTGTGTGTAAGTAAGAGTTGATTGTGTGTGTGTGTGTAAGTAAGAGTTGATTGTGTGTGTGTGTGTAAGAGTTGATTGTGTGTGTGTGTGTAAGAGTTGATTGTGTGTGTGTGTGTGTAAGAGTTGATTGTGTGTGTAAGTAAGAGTTGATTGTGTGTGTGTAAGTAAGAGTTGATTGTGTGTGTGTGTGTGTGTGTAAGTAAGAGTTGATTGTGTGTGTGTGTGTGTGTGTAAGTAAGAGTTGATTGTGTGTGTAAGTAAGAGTTGATTGTGTGTGTGTGTAAGAGTTGATTGTGTGTGTGTGTGTGTGTAAGAGTTGATTGTGTGTGTGTGTGTAAGTAAGAGTTGATTGTGTGTGTAAGTAAGAGTTGATTGTGTGTGTGTAAGTAAGAGTTCACAAACCAAGGGAGCCTAACTAGGCAGGACATGCGTCACAGGTACTTAGTAGTCTAACTACGACCTTGTTTGTTTTTCAGGAACCATTTAATCTAAAACAAAAGGCTTCCAAATAAGAGGCGGCAAAAGACCTTCAGATGGCCAACAGTTCTCTTAACATCTGTAAATGAATAAGACACCGTGAAAGGTAAACGTTACCTGGATTATAATGTTGTCATCAAAACCACCCCATGGTTCCGTGTTCGTGGTTCCCTCAGACGTCGACATTTTATCAGTTGATGCGACGGCACTACTCTACAAGTACAACGGCTGTATATCTACGACGTAACTATACAACAATACCAACGCTCATTATATATTTTTATGGACAGATAGTGTAATCTGAACGCTTAATCCTGCCAAATATAAACAGGTAGCTACAGTCCACATAAGACGTGTGAAGCACGAAGCAATACAAGTTGCCTAAGCAGTGTTGTTGCAGGACACTTCTCATGAGGAACACGAACGAGCTTACTGATTGGCTGGCTAGTGTTATCCTAGAGACACACGCGCGCGCCAGCGCGTCAAACTTTGTCAAAGTACAAGTCTCAACTAAGAATTCATTTCAAAGTACATTTCTTCAGTGAAAATTAAATATACGTTATGTGGGGAAAAGGGGATTCAAGTTTATTTCGCTTTGATAACTGTAAATTACAATAGTTTCTAATAAAAATGAGTGTAAAAAAATATTAAAATTTTTTTTTACTTTTTACTTTGTTTGTTTTGTGTACGGTTAGGAAGATAAAACTAAATTGCAGAATTACTGCCTGTTATGATGTCGTTTAATTCAGACTTTAATCCCAATTTGTCCTCTTGATGGCTTTTATTTTGAATGACGATTTTTGACCTAGGCATTACGGCAAATTACGTCTGCAACGTTTGTCATGGAACGTGTCTTGAAGTATAAAGGTAAACTAAAGACAAGGCAATGGCTGTGAAGCAAACTGTACAAACACCACATACAACATAAGAGACTTGCGATTGCCAAATGTCTCCATTCTATGCCTAGCACATCTCTCTATTTTGGTTATATCAGCGTGTTTGCCAGTTTTGTTTGGACTCATTTTGCAGCATGTTGTGTACTGTGAAAGGTGGCATCTTCAGTACAGATTCACAGGTGAGGGGTTACATCACTCACTGGAAAAGAATGAGTAGTGTAAGGTGGGAGATATGTGTGTAAATGTACTCTGTATGCAAATGTTCTATGTTGTATATAGCATCAGTCTGATTCCCATTGGTTAACCTGGTTTTGATAACTGCTGTTCCTTTGATACCGTAGGAGATATTGAAGGGAGAGAGAGGACTTTGGTGTAGGAGCTTCTCCTCTCCTCTTTCCTCCTCTTCTCTCCTTTCCTTCCCATGAGGTGTATTATCTTTTGTTGCTTTGATTTAGAATAGTTATTCTATTGTTTCATAATTTTATTGGTTTATTATTACACCTGGTCAGTTGTTTAACCGCAGTCTCTATTGGTTATAGCTTGATAGGCCAGATGAACCCATAATAAATATCAGATAAAGGTAAACGTATACTAACACCAATTGCCTATAAAGTATCCCATTTGCTACGTATGTTTAATAGGCCAACCCCCAAGTAAGGGTAGCTGGATGGTAAATCTCTGACACAGCAGGCTATTATTTATAACAAGGAACTTTGTAAAGGCGGTTAGGTATATTTCAACTTATAATGAACAATTGGAGAAGTGAGCTCCCTTAACTTCTTACCAACTATAATTTGGAGTCAGATAATTTATTCATGCACATGAATCCTTTATCTTCGCCGATTTCTATCCTTGGCTGAAGGCGAGCAGCGTTGGGTAGTTAAAAATCATAACTAAATACTAAATACTACAACTGAGCCTGTAAAATAATTGTGTTTGATCAGTACACTTTACATTTTAGCTCTCCATAACACTTCAGTGGCACTGCATATGGTTCCACATGAACTTTTTAAATGACTTTCCCATGGTAAAGGAAACGTAAAGGAAACGTAAAGGAACTGTGCCATTGGAGTAATTGTGCCAACAGATTAGAGCCATGGTATTCATGCTAACCATTCACCATGGCAACCTAAAGCACAGAAGCATCTATGTGCTTAGCTATAGATAATATTCTTACTCCTACTTCCAGGAGCAGTGGATCTGTTAAGAATGTTGACGACAGTATTTCACATATTTATTAATCTTTTCTAATGTTCACCCACAAGTAATTGTTCTTTCAACTAAAAGTGCATGGATGTGACATCTTGAGAAGCAGATTTATACAGAAGAACGTGTGTGCAGGCAGACAAACGTTACAGGAAAATGAACCCAATGCAATGTTCCGTTGTGCAGTTTATGTTAGAGGACAGCCATGCACATCTGCTGTGATGGCTTGAGCATGCACATGTCTGGATATTAGAACATGACATTTACCTATGTTTACGTAGCTTTTCCTCCAACATACTTAAATATGGTGTTGTAAACAGATATATTTAGGCAATTTGGTGTTTTTTAATATAAATTATGTTTAAACATTAATCAAACTATGAAATATCCTACAGAATAGCTTTTGTTCTGGAATTATGCAACAACAGATACAGTGTAGTTTATATTCACCATATTGCTTTTTCTTAACTCAGTTATGAATGTAATTACTCAGCCTGTCAGGACTGAGTGCAGTTTCAAATGAACAAAACTTGCAGGGTTTCTTCCAACGCTGACAAGTATTTAACGCTAGGTGGCAGTCCAACATCAAAACTTGGAACACAAAGGAGCGGATGGGGTGACAAAATCGAGAGGCACGGCCAAAAAATAAACAACATCAACAATAACAATAATTTGAACGGTCCTTTCAGGTTGCACGATTTCTGTGCTTTACTTCTATATTTGTTTCATAATCTACACACGATACGCTTACACCCCCCCGTGGGCGAATCCTACGCGTTGCGTAATAAACGCGTTAAACGCGTTACGCTCGTGCGCTGCAGAGCACGTTTGACGTTTAGTGTAACGTAGCAGCGACCGGCGCGTGAAGGCGTTCCAGCTAGCTAGCGTCAATCTGTTTAGCCTTGTTTTAATACTAACAAAGCTTTTATTATATTTTCCCCGATGTCATCAAAATACAGACAGAGACAAAAGAACGAATGCGGGTATGTAACATTTTAAACGCCACGATGTTAATATGTTAAACACTACCGTGGTTTAAATGTGGTTAGCCTCGCCAGATCGCCGGGCCGGAGGCGTCGGTCTCCACAAGGACTTTTAAATGACGGATAATGTCTCGCTGTCGCGCTACCGATCTGTAAATATATATTAAGAAACATTCATCCGAGAACCAAATATATGTCTGTTACTATTAGTGAAACGTTTTGTAAAATGTTATTGATGTGATTTAGATGTTTAAACAGTAACACCGGGTCCTGTCCGATTGTGCAGTATTGTTAATAGTTTTGCGGTAGGCGTTTATTTCCTCCGTTCTTTGTTTATGCTGACGAGTTGTACAAATAAATTAGTTTGCCCTATGTTTAGTTAAAACAATTACTGATGCATAAAACTACGATTATGTCTTAGATTATGGTGACGATTTACAGCATAGGTCGTTATTATTTGGCCACTCCGTCCCCTTTACTCGTGAGTAAAAAAAAACACAAGTTGCACATCCATCTGAAGTGTGTGTGTGTGTGTGTATATATATATATATATATATATATATATATATATATATATACACACATATATGTGTGTGTGTGTATGTGTGTGTAAAATGGCGTACGTGCCGAACACAGTGGTGGAGGTGGTGGCTGCGCTGCATTGGTGGTGACGTGTTTGGGGCTGTGCGAGGCCACAGCAGGGGAAAGATAAAAGTCTTGAACTCACACGATTAAAACACACACACACACGAACACACACATTCGTCTTTATTTGGAACACACCGCCCTCAGCTCGAGTCTCGTCCCAACAGCCCGGTAAATCCCTGGAGTGACTAGATGAGGTATGAACCGGCTCACCCCGCTAGACACACCGACCTTCTGCCGTTTTCAGTCATCTTTGAGATCTTTCCCCGAAATGTGGGTGTGAGGTGGAAAATTTAGTGAAGCTTGAATCGCTTTGTTCTCCTTTACTGTTCAGATATGAACTGCTAAAAAAGCGAACCTGGTCTGTTCGTGTTAACTACCCGGTTTAGACCCTGATAATCAAACAGTTCTTATTCTGTAATGTCTAAAAACGTCATGTATTTAAAATTATACATTACGACTTACATGACTGCGAATAACACATGGGCTTTTGTCATTTAGTATGTTTTGAAATTTCAGTAGATAACGTTGATTTTATTTGTTAAAGTGCCATTCGCCCGCATTGTTGTTATTTATAAAAGCGTTATCTTCGCTTCCCTCACCGTGACTTGTACGAAATTCGTCTACTACATTCACGTTGTCGGTAAACCTAAAACATGGACATATACCAGCTAGTTTCTAAGTATACTAACACTTGCGACTGTGTGTTGATAACTTGTGGCTCTGAAGACTTTCTGACCGTTTGCGAGATGAGATCAAAGATCACTAACGCCGTCCTGGTTATTTGACCATCAACAGTTTGTATGTGAGGCTGTTGGAAGTGTGTACTGCTGTCAGATATTTGCATGTTTTTTATCAGGAAATGTGTCTGTATTTGAACATTGAATGTATTTTGTACAGGAATAATGTTCTGGCTGTTTCTCAAGAAACAGACTGAACACTGATGAATGCAGTTTCACATCAAATTTCTAAATTTAACAGCGGCTATTTTTAACAGCAGTTTCTTTCGTGTTGGTTGGATACCACTGCTAAGCCTGAAGTTTCAACAAACTATGCAAAGCACTCATGTTCTTCATCGTAACATTGCTACGGCAATTAATTTAATATATAATTAACCTATTACTGTTTTTCAACACATGATGTATATATGTGGAGATATATAATATATATACACACTTTTTAATACATTTGGGAAGCATTACCCAGTATGGAAACCCTGTTGAAATTCATAACTGCAAAAGAATGGATCTCCAGAGGACTGAATACTGTTGTTTGTCTGCAGGATGTCAGCCGTAGGGGAGCGAGAGAGCGCCACCTTGAGGCAGTGCGTCCAGGCGCGGGTGCAGCTGGATGAGGCCATTGCTGGGGTGGTGAAGGCTGAGGCCCAGCTGAGGGAGAACTCCAGAGAGGTGAGAGGCCCGCACGTTGTTTTACTGTACCGCTGCCTTCCTCCAGGGTCTTGAACTCCTGGAGTACACACGGGTTGAGTATTTAGGGTTCGTTTGACCTGGTGAACAATGCGAGTGCATCGGCGATGAGTTTTGTCCAGCGTCCATCTTTGCTCGTGGCCTTTTGTGCTTTGTGCTGAAAATTGTGTTGATCGGGGGGGGGGGGTTTCTTCCAGGTGCTTTGTCTAATCCTGGGGTGCGGACTGAGAGAAGGCGTCTTTATCACACATGCAGGACAACTAATACCCATCCTCATGACTCCATAACCACTCCAACCACTACCCTTAAATGTGCTGTTGTGATGTGGCAGAGACTGTTAAGACCTGCACATTAGAACGGATTTACAGACCTTTGTGGCTTTGGGATGGTTAGTAATTGCTGTGTGACAATAATGGTCACAAGCAAGGAGATTTAGCTGCAGGAGGTGGTTACATGACATCACTGCTAAACATGACCAGTAGAAGAGAATAATTGACACTACGCCATATAAATAGGATGGAGGTGAACATTACTCCTCATATCCATCTTCTCCGGGCTGGTGCACGTTTCTTCTCACTGCCGTCGCGAGACTGTGCTGTGGTTCATGTTGACTTGCCTAGGCTGGGTCTCGAGGCACACTTCTTCACAAGACCGTCTGGTGTGGAATCTAAATCCAGGTGATGGGAGCATTTTCTTTTCCAAACTCTCCACTAGACAGGGACTTGAACTGCTGAAAGTGGTACATTTGTGGATGAACCAGAGCCAGCCTGACTGGGTGGGTGCGAGTCGTATCTTTAACCTGTTCTCACCAGCGACTGCCGGAGAGTTTCCAGAAGCTACTCGGCTCCTGAGTGATGTGTAATCAGACGCACGGCTCTCGAGGCCGCTTGCCTAATGGCAACGTCTGTGTGAGACGAGCATAGACTGAGGAAGTGCTCAGTCTCCGTCGCTTTCTCTTCTCCCGCGTGCGTTTACTGTTCCTCTGAAGTTCCCTTCACCCTTCTGCCTGTGTGCAGGTGAAGGCCCAGCTGCACAGCTGCATCAGCAGACACCTGGAGACGTTGCGCTCTCGGGAGGTGTGGCTACTGGAGCAGGTAGACCTGGTGGAGCAGCTAAAGGGAGACTCGCTCCACCACCAACAGCAGCAGCTTCAGCGGGTGAGTCCGTCCCCGCGCCACAACTCGCGGCCCGCTCCGGTCGACCTCTCAGACCCCACGTAATGTGACCTTTTTGTTTCGTTAATGTCCTGCTTATTGGCCACGACGACGATTTTACGCCCTCGTGAGATTTTGCAGTTTACGTTTTGAGCTATGATAATGGAAAGTTTTATCTAGGTTTTAAAAGATTGTTTTCTGTTCGTGTTTAGCTGCGGGGCCAGTTTGACATCATCATTCACCAGCTGGAGCATTTCCACAGCAACGACCTGGCCAATCAGCTCACTAGCTGCTTGGAGAAGTAAGTCCTAGCATGTCTCGCATTATCACTATGGGTTTAGTTTAGTTGGTAGGTTTACCTCAACAGGCCAAATTACTGTTTACAGACCGGAGTCCACAATAAAGCTACTGTGGTGGTTTAAGCCTCTTGATACATTCTGTAGGAAAAACACAATGTTTGTCTGTATATTGAGAATGCATAAAGGGGCTTGAACATTATGGCTTTGGCTCCATACAGGTTTTCTGGTTTGTCTCTGACTCCTGAGGAAACGCCAGAGATGAGTTTTGAGGCGGACGCTCGTTCCTTGCGTCAGGCCATCACATCTTTCGGTACCATTTCAACCCAGGTTTGTGGGTACACACACACACACAGACATACAGGTTTGACTAACCAGGATTATGCAGTAAAGAACAGTGGTGCCTCAGACTTCCAAAAACGTAGTAGAACTAGGAACATTTTAAGGTCAGACTTTATATTTTTTATTTCTTATTCAGGAAAATAATTGTCTTTTTATATTATTTTATTCAGACTATACTGAACACCAAATCCAATTACACAAATACAGTATTAACCCACATATACCTAAAGCACAAATAACATCACAATGATCCGATATTGGGTCACAGTGCAGAATTTTTATACTATAGTAGGTTTTTTTTACCCCCGGTTCAAACCAGTTTGTTGGCTAACGTAAAGGAAGCTAATATTTATCAGGTAATGTCTGAGCAATAAAGCAAGCCAAGTAATATTACTCATGTTTCTTTAAACGAATGAAAGCTAATAGCTAATGTTATGTCTTTGGTTAGCCAAGCTAACCAAGTCAGTTGGTTAATTTAGGTTTGATTGCTCACTAGATTTAGCTAGCACTCTTTATTTAGCTGTATCACTGCAACAAGCCACAATTTTCCGTTACACAATGTCAAAATAGCTGCATTCTATTTTTTCATCCTTTTATTAAAATCTTTCTTTTTTACGAGCATTTTACTTGCACTGCAGAACAGTTTCCTGTCAACCTGAACATTTTCTTTTTTGGCTTAGTAGTAGATAAACATTTCATTGTTTACTGAAGCATACCGCTGTGCAGAACTTGCAGTGTTCTCAGATATAACCTGCATTCCTACAGCTGCTGTTGACTTCATGCTGGCCTTGTGCACGTTGTTTGATTTAAACCAACCTATGCCCTAACCAGATGGGAATGGAATGTCCCATGTTAGCCCGTTACACTCTATGGTCAAGGTCCTAATTACTCTTCCCTCTGTAGCAGGTGAAGATGCCAACCCTCAGCCTGACCACAGAGAGCATGAGCTCAGCTGACCGATCAGCCTGCCCTGTTGCTACCAAGAAACAGGTTTGTCCTTGCTGTCCCCTTCAGCGGGTAACTGTGACACTTGCTCTTTTAGAATATGTCAAACAGTGTTGGTGGTTTTTATTCGTTTAGAAGCTGGAATGGGAAATGCCTCTTGGTGAATGGCTTCTGGGCAGCTCTGTTGTAACCAGTGTATCATTTGAAGATCAGTTCAGCAATAATCCTGAGGATTGGCTGGTGGCTCCCAAAGAGAAATCCCAGGTGATTTGCAGTTTGATTATGAACAGAAACTGTTCAATTTTTTTTTATCTAAATCAAATCTGATACAGCTTCATCCATACTTTGCAAGTCCTGCCTAGTGTTATATTGTCGTGCTGTAAAATGCAATAACCGTAGTAGTCGTGGAGGCATGACTAAAGAATACTAACATATTCTAGGGAACAAGACCCACTTAATTGACCATTTTTTTTCTTGTCTAGGTGCACTACCCCCTTGTGCACTTTGACTTCCAGAAGGCCTGGGGTCAGCTCCAAGATCTTGAGGCCTGGCTTATGAAGTCACCTTCACGTGAGCGAACCAGCAGCACCGGCAGCTCCACCATCTCCATTGAGAAGATCGACGAGAGCGATTTTTTGGATGATGATGAGGGGTTGCAGCTGGAGGCTAACGAGAAGACCGGAGACTCCGAGATGCTGGACGACTGGCTCGTCACTCCCGAGCTGACCGTGACCGACCCCGGCGCGGACGCGGAGTGCTGGAAGAACGTCTTCAGACCCTTCCACGACGACTTCGTGCCGAGCGAGTGGCTCCTCAAGTCTGACTGCGGCTCGTGTTGTAGCTCCATCACCAAGGCTGTGGAGATTGAGAACCTGGGCAAGCTCAAGTGCCTGAAGATGACCCCGCCTCCGCCCGCTGCCGCCTCCCCCTCTCCCTTTGGCCCCTCCCCCGTTGAAGCCTGGCTCCAGCAGGCCATCCCCTTGGAGACCACCTGCAAAGCCAACGAGACCTGCTCCAGCTTTTCCAAATGCGTGTGTGAGGAGAACTGCGGCAAGGAGGCCCTGTGTGCCTGGCTGCTGAAGAAAGAGGGCCGTGACAAGAACGGGGTGCCCACCGACAAGAACGCCACGCCCACCGACAAGAACGCCACGCCCACTGACAAGAACGCCACGCCCACCGACAAGAACGTGGCCAGCAAGTCGGCCGTCCTCAAGCAACACGAGCAGCAGCAGAAGGTGCAGGCCATCCTGGACGCCTGGCTACACCCCAGCAAAAGTGCCTCTGCGCCAGCCCCGGACCCCTTCTCCTCCCCCACCTCCCTCTCCGCCTGGGTGTCCCCATCCGTGCCGCGGGACGAGAAGGAGGCCTATCGGGAGGAGAAAGCCTCCCCCTTCAAATCTCTGTTCGAAGGATTGGACAACCCCTTCGCACCCCTGCAGGTGGAGAGCTGGGTCTTGCCGGCAGAGAACAACAACAGCAGCGACACCTCCAGCACGCCGCTGGAGCCCGAGGAGGACAAGTGGCTGTTGCGCAAGAGAGCCGGCGCACAGGTGAGGGACGGGTGCGGCGCACCGCGGACAACCCGCACCGTCGGCAATACGCCGCTCCGTTTCAAAGGTCTCAAGCTTTATTTCCCTCTGTTAACAGGACAGACTCGGTCTTCCCAAAGTATGTGATTTATTTTCCTGCCTCAGACTTGATGGGGACAAAGAGAGATGGCTGCACCAGGTACCTCTACAGGTGAGACTTGCCCCACGTTTCTGAAACGCCAGTTTAGGCGGGACGTCCTGCTATTGTGGCAGTAATCGAAGACGTTTTCTTTTTCAGATCTGAAAACTGCACGTTTCACTGACCTCATAGTGGACCCACTGAATCGCTGACCACCGCACACGTAATCAACTGCCTTACTTTTCATGTTCTGTGGGGTCATGTAGTGTGTAATCTTTCACTGTTTTAAGTAGGTATTTGCTTAAAATCCCGTTGAAGTAGGCTTAACTCTTTGGTGTAGAATTTGATACATGCTTTTGAATTCTCATATAATTTCCCAAATTGCAGTTCTAACCAGTACCAATTGCTTAAATGATCCAAGTTTTATTGAATTTGAAAAGAACTGAGAAAGTTAACCCCCCCCATCTAACTTTCTCCTACTTAAAAAATTCTCCTACTTAAAGTTAATGAAGATTATTTTTGTTTGATTTCTTTAGTTTAAAGGCCAATGTTTTGATGTGAAGTCTGATCCTGCCATGGTTGAGCAGGCATGGTTTCCCTCATGTGTGAATGAACATGTGCTTGTCATGATTCTATCCCAAAAATTACACGGTGCTTCATTTATTCCATCGCGTATGGGATAAATAAACAAGTCACACAATATCCAGCTCACATGATCGTAGCTTTACTGCTGTGTGGAGTCTACAAGCTCTCCCGCCTTCTGCTCGACCAGCAGTGGACGTGTAGACCGAGTGCGTCCAGTACTGCTCCACTGTGGCAAACGCAGAAAACCATCGCAGTGTTTCTATAGAAACTTTCTCTGAACAATAACCACTCTCTCTCTCTTTCTGCTCTTTGTTGCACAAGATGGCATGGGCTTAAGTTTAAAGATGTTGAACCTCACTAAAGATGAACCAAAAGACCTTCCAAGTATTTTACATTCAGCTGCATTTTAAACTCTGTTGTAAGAACATGTGCTTTCGGGCATATATGAAGCCCTCACCTAAGGACCAACGGTTCAGTGCAATAAATAGACAAGATATGTGCATTTAACACCCCTCTGCTAACATTTTACAAAGCTTTCCTCTTAAGCCCATACTCTTGTCTGGAAGTGCGATACTAATATACACAGTTGTGTATGGGGTGTATCGTAGACATAAGCTATTTCGAGACTTGTTGCTCACATGCATTCAGTCCTCTTGTGATTCTTGTACCATATTTAACTCTTAATAAATGCATCGTCAAAAATTCTAAGTGTCGTAATGCCGAACTTATTCCAAGCACTTCCTGTTTGTTTGAGGCAGCACAAGTTTCACTACTGCTGCAGGCAAAAGCAGCTCTGTGCCTGTTGAAATGACTTATAGGGCGTACTCACACTAGGGTCTGTGATCCGGGCCCGGTTCCCTGCCGAAGCACGGTTCGTTTGACTAGTGTGATCGCCCCGAACCGTGCCTGGCCCAGTTAACCGTGCCTGGGCCCACTTGAAGAGGTGGGCCAGGGCACGATTCGCGTGGACTCGGGCACGGTTCGCTTCTAGTGTGAGCGCTATCCGTGCCCGGGCCCGCTTGGTGCCTCGTCTGATTGGTTCATTTTGCCGGAACTCAAACATGACGTCAGTGATGCGACGCTCACGTTAAACAGTCATAGCGGCAAAGCGATTAGCAGACAATCGTTGTGTTAAATTATCGATAAATCTGTGCTTGCACCGTGTTTCTGCACTCCCAAAACGACTCCAAAAATACAATAAATAGAGAAACGTGAACTCCATAGTGTTGTGCGAGCACGCTTTTTTCCAAATAAAGTGGCGTTGTGATGACGTAAGCGTGCTCAGGCGGGGCTCGATAAAGGCAGTGTGAGTGCAGGCCAGAGGAGGAGGGGGGGTAACCGGGCCCCAGCACGGAATGAGCAAACCGTGCCTAGTGTGAATACGCCCTTAGAAGTTGTGCTGTTCTTAAGCGTGTTTCCTTCCTGACGCGTTTCACCACGGCACTATGCAAGATCTGATGTTGCATTCAAAACAAAAAAGCTACACTGATGCATTGTGGGCTGTTTTTGGACATACACTGCCATAGCAGCCTGAATACACGGTGACCAGTGTAAACTGCATGATGGTGTGTTAAGGTATTTACACAAAAAACGTGGTAAAGCATATAGGAAATGCAGCTTGTATATCCTTCACTGGCATGCTTTGCCTATATGTTAATCACACGGGCATTCATGTAACATTTTTAACAAGCAGGTAATTCAGAAGGCATTAAAATTAAGACAGTCACATGTCAAATTGTGAGTCCGACACCACTCTGAGCTGCAGTTTGAGCAGTAAGCAAAAAGAAATATAAAACTGAACATAGAACAACTGTCAGTGGAGCTGCAGGTAGCTGGGGGCCAGGGAGCTGACGGCGTGTAAAAACACGTCCCTGACCCCAGGAATGGCAGGTATGGAATATGCATTCTAAGAAGAGTGTGGCCTCAATCTAGTTTCAACTGCAGAACTCTATATTGCATCAAGAAGCATCAGTTTCATTCAAGCCCATCAATAATTGCTAGAACTACTAGTGTTTGCGAAGACGGCTTTTTATAACTAAATAAGTGCAGTTGTGTTGAGAAATTTACATTCATGTAAAAAGTTAAACAAAACGACAAATTGGTTCTGTGCGGCAGTGCCGAGATGGCCGCTCGGGTTCCTCCGGGTCAGTAGCGGGTAGAAGACGTACTCTTCAGGTGGTCCCAGTTGTTATACAAGGCGTAAAGTCCTGAGAGGGCAAGACCAAGTGCACCTCCTCGGACTGCTCCACGGACGCCCCCTGTAGCAAACACACAACACGGTCATGGAGGAATGACGAATGGAGGAACAACACGTCTACAGGCGCAGGCCCACGAGGGCAGTTACTTCAAGATGTGCAACGGAAGGCTCCATCGCTGAAACCAGAGTTCTGGAGCCCAAACTGAAGGGTATTTGTGCCAGTCGAGCAACTCTCCAGTCATGGGAAGCAGTTGTGACATGTTGGCTCGTATAATGGATATTCTTATATCTCTTACATTAGAATGGTATAGTAGTCTATAAAACAGGACCCAGTAGAGGAAATGCAGCTCCGTTTCATGAGGGCTCTGCACACAGGTCAGCTAAAAAATGCAAATGGCTTGGGAACATAAACATGCTTTCTGAACTCTGGGGGAAAAAAGTCTGATAGACTTATCCTGTAGCAGTGCATGTGCCCCACACCCACTCCCGGGGGAGCGTTGATAAGTGCACGATGACCTCAGCACTACGCAGTACCTCACATCCAAGCTCCCTGCTCACTCAACTCGGTTTGAGAAGAGCACACTGAACCCTGCCATTTTTCACACTACTACAGAACCAAGCCTGCAAACAGTGGCCATTCAAACACGCACAAGGGTTTGTTATTCAGAAGAGGTTTTGAGGTATTCCATATCCACTCCGAGGTTAAGCACTCGGTTTGTGGTTAGGAGCTCAATGCCACGGGCTTTTGCACCTACACTAGAAGGTTACCAAGCGATCTGGCATGCTCAGAGCTGTTTGGACTCTCACTTCCTGATTCTTATCGCTGTGCACTTAACGCAAATGTCTGGACCTGCCATGCTACACCTATTTCCCCTACATACAGAAAACATAAAAGTCCAGTTGTGACAAATGTTTTGTTAGGATCTTTATATACTATAACTATCTTATCTGCTTGTCCACATGTTTAGTTACTATTTACCCTGCTTCTGTTTACTAAAAATCATAAAATAAAATAGACTTTGAGCTGTAATGCGAACTAGCCTGTAAAATAAAAAACAACCATCAGGCTGAAGAGAGCAACTTTGGCATATATCAAAGATAAGATCAAATAGCACTTCCTGTGTGCGAGGAAAACACAAAGCTCAGCGCCTGTGCTGGCAGGAGAAGACAGCACAGGGTGACCGTTAACTCCTGGCCGCCGGCCCGACTCCAATCAGCTGGCTGCCAAACCGCCTGCTGCTTGTGTGAGGGGCTTATCTGCATGCAAACACCAGCCTGGCCGTCTCAGCTGACAGGAAAACTTGCCCTAGCTTTATTCCCCTGTAGCTCCCTCCTGAGGGCCCTGCCGCAGTGCATGCTGGGACATTCCGGGGGCGGGTCCCTCATCCTGTGTTTTTCCCCCTCGGCCCATAATGAGGAACGCACTAGCAGAACCAGTAGAGGTGGTTATTGTCTTGAACTTCATGAACTTCGGGAGGAATTATCACGTCTTTTAAATCAGTCGACTACAAACGTCAAGCAAACTGGGTATTTTCCCGATGCGTTTCCTCATACAAAACCTGTGACATTTGTGGCCTGTGTTTTGGGCTTCCCCCCCCCACACCGTTTGGAATCATATTCACGGATCTTACATGAAACCCCAGATGTGTCATACACCACTCGCTGCTCAGCACCATGGAGGCCAGCACCATGGAGGTCAGGACGTATTCACGTATTCTCCCTGGCAGACTCGTGGCTGTGACTGGTGCCCCATGACATGGACACAGCTCACACTCGAGGGCTGTCATGGTGTTTGGACCTGATAAAGACGAGTGCTTGGGGAGGGGACCGTGCCCCACCCGACCTCCCTCTCCCCCTCTCCCCCTCACACACACACACACACACACACTCTCCCTCTTTCGCTTTTGAATGTAAACACAGTCTTGTTTAATTGGTGAAATCAACACCTTCCGATTTTAAAGTACAACATATTCTTTTCAATTGATTCTTCTTCACGTTATTAAAAACAGCCTCTATAGTGACACCTAGTGGCTCGGATGTTTCAGAGATTTTGTAATAAATTTCTTTTAAATGTCCTCTGTTGCACGCACTCTTATCAAGAATAAACTGATTCGACAACAAAATAGCTAATTTGAGCCACATTTAGTAGAAATAATAAATAATTACTTAATCTAGCTCGTATATCTGTTTATAATACTATTATAACTGTAAAATAAAATAAAACACAAGGGGAAAACCACTATCACTAACACTGTATTTCTCTGTATTTTAAAAACAAATATTCCATCCGATGCTCATATTAATTTTGGCCCAATGTTTGCAAGTCAGTCCACCATAAGCAGGTTTCTGGCCAACATCATAGCTTCCTAACTGCTGAACAAGTGATCTGAAGGAGTGATCACGCCAGTGTGATTGTTTCTGTACACTGAACAGCCTTAAGTTGCGTGTAGGTTAGAGGTTGTCTGTAATGGGTCACGAGCAGAATGCCAACTAGGAAAATGAGATATCAGTGATCTTTAGCAGCCTCAAAGGCACAGGTTGTAAGACACTTTATGCAACTGTTGTACCTTTTAGCTCCTTTTGCACCCGTGTCTTATGACCTTGAGCTGAATCAGCACAGCCTGGTGTGGCAGATCTAACAGTTTGTGTTAATAGAAAAACTCTTTTTTTTAATGGGATACTTCTTTTATTTCTGGAATAAACCGTTTGCTTCAGTTTGCTTGACCCAAACCCTGAAATGAGTCCTGTTTCCTGTTCAGAGTCACTTCGTACTGGTGCGACAGCATGAGCTGGACTTCTACGACCTGCAAATCAAGAACTACCAAACGCTTATTGGTTACCCATCGTCAACAATGACTCAGCATTTCAGCAGCAAGCTGCCGCACACACTGGTCCATAGACGTCAGGTTCCTCCTCTGATCTTCTTTGGGTCGTAGTTTTTCCCCCAGTGCTGCAGATTTCCTGACATTTCTAAACGGGCTGGAGAAATGTTTTTTTAACCCCTTACCTGGGGATTTGTAGAGGACACCAGTCATTGTGCCAGCCGCCACAGTGTTGAGGTCATCTTCTGCTCCTCTGGCCTTCTCTATGACTATTCCAAACACACTGTACAACAGAGCTAGGCGCACACGCGCGCACACACACACACACACACACACACACACACACACTAAATAATGTAATGGCTGTGTAATCAGGTAACAGACCTATTAGTGTTTCAGGGCACAGAGCTGTGTAACCTGCACCCAGTTTCACTGTTGCACAGCGAGTGAGCGAGTGAGCTTACCAAGTGAGCCCAGAGTGTTCGCCCACGTCGCACCCTGGCGGGTCACCAGGTTTAGCATTCTACAGGGGAGAGGAAAGCAAACATCGGTGCACTGGAATACGTAATGTCTCTGACAGGCAGATTAAGAACGAAGAAACACTAAACAAAACTGACTCCTGATATGAACGTCACAAATTATCTACATCTGGCTACCTCTGTGAAAACAAGGGCCCGTTTTTCCCCCCATTATACTTTAAGTTTATAATAACAGGATACACATGCATCATAAACAACATATTATACTAAACTGAGGGGATGCAAATTGTATTACAAAGTCCCTAGCACCATGAACATATGGGAGTCTATGCAGGCTGCTCTTCCCTGTTCTTGTTATGTAAAGTTCTTTATTTTGCCAATCAGTCAGACTTTGCCCTTGCAGGTGCATAACAGCACATATTTGGATTTACACACGTGCTCCAGTGCTGTGGTCCAGGTCTCTCTCTCTCTCTCACACACACACACACACACACACACACACACACACACACACACACACACACACACACACACACACACACACACACACACACAGCTGTGTTTGCGCCGCTAATCAATCGGAATTGGCACATTCCGGTTTGTATCATTCCATCAGAGCAGTCCAAAGGTTCACAAGCCGGAACTTCATAATCTCACAATTCACTTCAGTACAAAACACAGACACCTTCTAGCAATGCCTAGTAAGAGTTCACATCCAATCTTTTGTGCATTAACTAGCTATCCTACAGTTCTCCATCAGTGGCCAGGTTGTGACTTCCAGGACCACTGCTGGAGGAGAAATGTTTGGGTGGTGGTCCACTCTCAACTCAGTAGGTGTACATAATAAATAGCTAGTAATTGTATATGGAATGTTTATAAATGAGATATTTATTTATTTGTTTGATTATTTGGTTTGTAACTCTAGTGAAATGCTTAGCTGGTTGACATCCCTAATTCCGAGAGTACACAGCTCTGGGTGATGTTTGACGCAGATCGAGAGCTTCCAGGAACAATTCACTTCAAGGTGAAAGGAACCTGAGCTTGACCTGAAAACTGGGTACACATACACAGCTGCACATACTGCCCCAGCACATACTGCCCCAGCAAAGCATGCTTTCAGAAATCTGCACTCACAACTGTCCAGTTGATTAAATAATGGGTTTAGAAGAGCCTACTCCCCTTTTGACATTTATCTATTCTAATATTTCAGTTTTCTACCTTTCAAAATGTGCTACAATCTTTTTTTTATTAATTTGATTCCCATTTCTTAAGATAATTATTACTGATTATGAAGTTTGAGCTGGGAGTTAAGCCATTATCTCAGATATAAAGTTTTATTACGTATGAGTTTTATGATGTCTGTCAGCCTGTTTTAGTTTAAGTCACTGGACACACAGAGAAGACAGTGTCTTCAAATGCATCAAAGCATGGTAAACACTGCCCTCTAGTGGCTGAAATTACAAAGAAAACTGAATGCACTAGAAGGCAAAGGTCTTCTATGGCCAAAACTGTAAAATTATGACATTTGTACTCTCCATCCCTGTGTCCTTGACCACATTAATCATTCATGTCAATAAAAGGCTAAGTGAAATCCCTGTTCATAATCCAGGCTGAGTAAATTGATCAGGAGCAGACAAAGAAAAATGGAATGACAAAGACATCACCAATAAACCACTGAGCAAAGATCTCTAAAAGTAAAGCTTAATCTAAATTACTGTTTGATTAGAAACTTTGGCTTAAAGAAAGCCATGTGAAATTTATCATTTACGTTTATCAGAATATTGTTCATTTTTATATTTAACATTTTCAGCATTTGGCAAGCACCGCTAGCGACCCGCATACATTTATTAGTATGGAATTGTACTCACTGAACGTTTCGAGGTTTAGACCAGGCCATATTGTTGGTTTCAGACAGTCCCATTCTAAGCCCATTGAAGGCCCCAAAAAGTGCACCTGAGGGGCAAACAACTCACATTTTAAACTTAAAAACACCACAAAATCATCAGGACAGCATAAATCACCAGGACAGCATAAATATTGGGGTATTAATGCAGGTCCATTTGCATGCGTGTGACGGGAACCTACCAGTCATGCAACATGCTCCAATCGTGAAGAACGCCAGCTCAAAGCGACCTCTGGTCTTGTTGGCACCGGTGGGCAAAATGAATTCATCCGCATCCTATAGACGAGAGTAATATTATTAACTTGACACAGCTCCCCGGAAAGATGGCATATAATTAAGGAATTACATTACAGTACAATTTGTGGAGTACTGACCTCCTTAAAGCTGTGGGGTCATTAATCTTACCTGGGTAAGATATCTGGGGTCGACATTTAAATATGGTGAGAGGGGGCTCATTCCTGTCACTGTGAAAGGTTCATAAATGAAGTCATGAATACCACTGCTGAACAGTCAGACGCAAGGAACTAGTAGGAAGTGTTACTTCTGTTTTATGCACTTACACGGCACACCAGCGAGCTCTGAATTTGAATAACCCGGACCTGCTGATCTGAATAAACCACTGAGCCCCCCTCCGAGCCTGGACCCGGTGCTAGATGACCCAGAAGGTTCGTTCTCCATCTCCGGGTATGTCTCTTCTTTGGTAGGGGGTATCTCTCAGATAGACGAATACTAGCAAAGCAACAGGTGCTAAGGCAACCTATTTATTCCACTTGATGCTGTCAGACTTTTGCAGCCACCACGTTGGATAGTTAAACAAATGAACTTCACGTTGACCACCTGGTCACCTGGGCGTTACCAAGGCAACAGGCCAGCTGTCTAACCAATAACACAACATTCAAAGTGAAATAGTACATTGAAAACATTGAATAAGTAGTACATAGTACCGCACCACAGATAAGGAATCATTATTCGTGGTTCTCTCCAGACCAAACGGCGCTCACAAATTACAAACTACGAGTTTTAAACGTTTGTTCGAGTCTTTGTCACGTTGACTGGCAGCGGCAAGATTGTTATTCCTCCCATTTTGCCGTAAAGTGAACCGCCGTCCAAATATAACGATGGAAATACGAAATATTACACCGTGCAACCTCAAAAAGCACACCGTAAATAACGACCTTAACTAATAATTTAACAACCATCAGGACATATTCCGTGATAGTTACCGCAGCTAGGTAATTGTTTTGAGACGAGCCTCGTTTTACGTTCACGACGGTTTTGCGACAGCGAGGCCCCTTTTTCCGGCCAGATCTCCTAAGCAAGGCGCCTGAGCGGAGCTGCGCTGCGCGGGGCGTGGGCGGGTCGATCCGTATTGTGCTCGATCAGCGGCGACGCGCAAAGACGCCTCAAACTTGACAGTCGTGACGACATCGGTTATGATCTGGCAGAGGTGCGGCAGAAGCGAACAGTCAGATTACTGCGCGGACAAAAAACAAAAAAACAAAAAAAACAGCAATTTGCAGGGCAGTCGCTCGGTAATTACTTCCAATTCGAGTATCTTATCTCTCTAACCCACCCAGGGAGGGACGGTGTTCATCGGCGGGTTTGCAGAATCAAATAATCAGCGTTGCACTGTGAGCGGAGAGCGTGACGCCATAGGCGCGTTCACGTGTGACACAGTCGCCTGGTCTCCGGTTTATATAGTGAAATATCTGCATTGGTGGTTCGGTGTCGAGGCGGGTCACGGCACCACACCGGCCCATATGTCAGTGGCGCGCTGGGCTCGTCCCTCTTTTAAGGCGCTATTGTCTGTGGCTTGGTAAGTCCCGATAAACGGGATCGTGTCTTATGTGGTGCTTAAAACTCGCATCTGTGCATCCCGGTGTGATGTTTAGTCCCGGGAGGTGAAGCGGGTTTTGGTGGGTCTCGTTTGCTGGGGGGGTTCGGTCATGTGTGATGGTTGAACCCAGGCCGGAGCGACCGGAGCTGGGCCGTCAGAATCGCGTCTCCCGCGCTGCGACAAGGTCAGGATGGACTATAATCGGAGGCCGTGTGAGCGCTTAGTGCTTTACACTCAAACTGTGCACAAGTCCCGAACCGACGTGAGAAGACGCGGCGGTTCCGACTGTTTCTCTGGGCCGTCGGCGGGTGTCCAGAACAGCCGAACGGCCCCATTTAATCTCCTCCCAGAATGCACCGCGGCGACGTCTTCCCCTCTGTTGTATTTCCTGTATGTTATTACAAACGCTTTTGTTTGCCTTTTTCTGCTTCAGCCGTCGCGGGTTTTTGACAAGTTGGCTTAACAGTTGGGATGATGAAACGACGGTGAGCTTAGAAATGAACAAGCACACGTCAATTTACGCGTATTGACCGTTGAAGGCCGCCGTAGATGTGTTATGTGGAGGAATCCACACCGCGGGGACGTTCGCGCTCGCGCCGTGGACTCACTTTCGTTTTGCACGTCAGGAGGATTTGACATTTACTCAGTGTGGCACTTTTTATTCCCGGTTTAACGAGGACGCAGTTGAATGTTTCGCCTAATTCTGTAAAAGCAGAGGGCTGTTCTGTAGAGCTAACTTTCTGCATTTGATCTTAAAACACAAACTATTTTAATAATTGTTAATGTGTTCAGTAGGCTTGACTGCAGTTTACCATTTAATGTACCCGTATTGTGTAGATTATATTTTTGCAGTATCATCATATGGCATTTTTGGAAGTCTTCCTTCAGGGAATTTCATAGGGGTTTAGTTGGGTATTGGTTACTGTCTGAGCCAGCTGTACAGATTGAAGGTGGACATTCTTTGAAATTGTACTCTTCTTTTTCATATTGTTCTGTCGGTATTAATATACACATTTATTTATGGCTTTGTTTCACAGGAATTACTAAGGCGTGACCTGAGGTTTTGATAAGGAGTAAACTGCACTATACGTACCTCATCAAGATTTCTACAGGGGGTCCATCGATCAGTCATAATGGAGGACACAGAGACTGAGCTCACTTCCTCTGAGCCCGACGCCCTGGGTGCGGACTTCATCACCGTGGAACTGGACACCCAGCCCATTGAGTACGTGGTTAAATGGGCTGAGGTGGGATCCAAATTCACCATTTCCTGCGTTAAAAAGGAGTCGGATGAGAACAATTGCTTCGTGTCGGACCAGCTGGTGAAAACGGAGACGGACGACAGGTTCTTTGCGTCGTACGACTACCCGGACTGCGTGGACGCGGAGACGAGCCTGGTCGCCACGCAGGAGGAGGAGGTGAAGAGCGAGTCGGATGCGGAGGAGTCCGTGGAGCTGGGGAGCAGCCAGCTGTGTGGGGAGGAGGAGGAGGACGAAGAGGAGGCCTCGGAAGGAGAGTGGGAGAAACTGGGCTCGCACTCCGGAGGCCGGCCCTACGACTGCCACCTGTGCAGCAAGAGCTACAGCCATTCGTCCAGCCTGGCCCGGCACCTGCACATGCACTCGGCGGGCGAGCGCGCGGCCCCCTCCCCCACCCCGCCCAAAAAGGGCGGCAAGCCGGGCGACGGCAAGAAGTTCCTCCAGTGCAACCTGTGTGGGGTGCGCTGCAACGGCAGGAGGCTGCTGGCCATCCACAAGAAATGCCACAAAACCAAGAGACTGCACACGTGCAGCACGTGCGGTAAGACGTTCAACCACAGCTCCAGCCTGTCCCGACACAGGCTGATCCACAAAGCAGGCCTGGACAAAAAGCTGAAGGCCCAGTATCCCACGGCGCCGGCCCCCGTCGCCCCCGCGGCCGGCCCACGCAGCCGCCCGGCCGGCCGCGGAACGAAGAAGAAGAAGAAGAAGTCTCCGCAGGCGGGCGAGAGCAAGCCGGCGGCGGGCGAGAAGCAATACCAGTGCACGCAGTGCGACATGGTGTTCAGCACGTCCACCGGTCTGTCCAAGCACCAGGTGTCCCACGTGCGGCAGCTGCTCAACTCGTACGCGCAGGGCAAGGACGCGCTGGACAAGTCGTCGGACCTGAAGATCCGTCTGAAGCTCTGCTCGCGGGACAAGCCCAACTGCTACACGCTCTGCAAGAAGAGCAAACGAGGGAAAGGGGGGAAGAAGCGGGCGGGCGCGGCCGGCGACGACCGGCGTTTCGGAGGGGGGGGGCGGCGGCGGCCACGAGCCGTCGCACGGCGGCGAGAGGCGCTACACGTGCAACGTGTGTAAGAAGTCCTTCGTGCGCCTGTCCAACCTGAAGCAGCACCAGCAGACGCACGCCTCGGGCAAGCTCTACCAGTGCCAGCACTGCGGCAAGACGTTTGTTCACTCGTCCAGCTTCTCCCGCCACAAGAAGGTGCACGCCGGCCCGAAGGCCGAACCCAGGCAGCGCAAGCGGGGTCGGGTGATCGACGAGACCGCCCCACTGGAGTCCGAGTCCGAGTGAGAAACTCCCGTGTTTCTGGACTGTCCTTAGACAGCTGGTATCCTCATCCCCCCCCTTTCTGTTCTACCCACCTTTCCTTATTTTGGTGAATAAAGGATTGGCATTGCTCTCATTGTGAAGTGGGTGTGATGTCACTGGCTGTGTGTTGTCAGCAATAGGCTTCAATATTACTGTTATTATTATTATTTTTGTTTTCCCTCATTCGATGTTTGTTGGTTTTCTTTGGCAGGGGTGTTGTTGGAGGCCATTTTGACAGTGTAAAGTAAAAGATTTGTATATTTTTGTTGACATTCCCTTTTCTTTTCTTTTTTTAGTAACACTTTGGGATAATTCATGGCAGGGTAATAATAATTTTGCCAGTTTATTACTGTTATTTATGTTTGTCTTTGATTTATAGTCGTTCATGACAAAAGAATTAGTGGTGCAGGTGTTAAAAATGTTGGGTCCTTGCACTAAAAATACCTTGCACTTGGGTGGAAAAAAATGAAGTACTTATTAAAAAAAATAGACTGGGATGAAAAGTCCAGAATTAAAGTAGCAAAGAATAGTTTCAACCCAGGCTTGAAGAGAGGGCAGCTAGCCACTTGTGTGATTAGCAGTGCCTGCCCCTAGATATACTGAGCTTTGTGTGACTTTGATGCCTTGTGTTCCACAAAAGAATATTCAGAACGTTTTTGTTTCTTGTTTTGACCTGAGGTACCCTTTCTCATTTCAACTTGAACCAACAAATACAATTGATTTCTTTATTTCTAACTTAAGTTTTGGCCACTGGTTTTATATCAAAACAAATACACAAACAAACATAAAAAAAATGAGTAGACATATTCAACAACATACTGAGAGACTCGTATTTGTTGGTTCAAGTTTAAGTGTTGTTTGAAGTTTTTTGCGTGTTCTGACCTGCCAAGTACCAAGAGTTTTCTTTGGAGAAACGGTTCCAATATCTCCATATTTGACAGATCGGACTGTGAGTCAGTTGGTGTGCTCTGCACAGACCTTTAGTCCTGTTCTTCCTTCGTCTGATAATTAAAGAGCAAAAGATTCGAAAGGATACTTGTCAGTTTGTCAAAATATGAAATCCAATATAGGTTACACAGCATTGCGAAGTGCGGATCAGACATCAACATGTTTGACATCGACTGCGTTTAAAACCCGTGACGTCATAACAATTAGTTCGTATGTGTGTGCATGACGAATATAATGAAATAATATACTCATGAAAATATATACATTTTAAACTACTGTATATGTGTAAAAATGGAAAATCAAATGTTGCAGTAAGGAAAAAAGGTATCGCTTGTATGAATGTTTTGACATAATTTATGGATTAGCCGAGGGATTTCATATTTCAACAAGCATTGCACTATAATACTTATAGGAAAAATAAAATAGCACTACGTACATATGAATCTGGAATTTAATATCAAAGGTGATAACGCAGTGGGCTTGGAACATTGTGCCACTGCTTTCCTTACCAGCCCAGTACTGTTTTCACACCAGTTCTAAATCTTTGAGGCACAACGATATTTCCCGTGCGATTTTTGTAAAGGTCCAATAAGCCCTCCCTGGTTTTGAGTGTCACCAAAGCTTCCACACAGGCACCGGTACACAGGCACTCAATCGGGCCCACCCAGCGACACCTGGTGTTCTCCACGTCCCGGTCCAATGTTGATAACTCCCCGACCCGCTTAGCTGCCTCCTGTTCTAATGGAGCATCAATATAGTTCCTCTGTGCGCTGAGCAGTCTGAACTAAACACGGAGTAGGTTCACTATTTACAACCCAGAACGATGTTTGCTCGGAAAAAAGAGAAAAACAAATGTTTGGTACTAATATATTTTGTTCATTCGTTTGTTTTGAAATTGTTCTCATTGAAATTCTCTCTTTTTGCCCTTTACGTTCTAATTCCTTTCAGTCTAATGATTCACACGTATGAGTTATTTTGGGGGGGTTGTTCTTTGGCCCCGTAGTTCTAATTCCTTTCGTTGTCCGCTGTATCTTCTCTGTTGTGGGTCCATCTCGGTACCTTCTGTTCCCGCTGTAGTTTGTTCCTTTCATACAGCGGTCCTACATCTAATATACAGTTGTATGTTTTTGTATTGTGTTTGCCATTAGATTACAATTTATGAATTTACTGTCTTGCATTTTTGTAATAAATATATGGTTCAAAGAGCGTCTCCATATGAATTTTCATAGTTATTCTATTTTTTCAGTGAATAACTGAATATGACCTAAAAATGTCCCGCGTAGTTTGATAGGAACATGTCAGATGTCAGATCAACGGCACTGCAATGCTTCATTGGTCATTCACCAATCATTGTATAATTTATAAGCGTGCTTAACTTGAACTGAAAGTGAATGAATACTGCAGATTATTAATTGTAGTAAATCCACAATATGGCTCCTTAATTTAAAATACGGTAAATTGTGAGTTGATGTCAATTCAATATCTAGTCATTTCCTGATGTTCCAACATTTGTAAGCAATTTATAGAACAGCAATAAAAAGCGTTATTAAATATATTTTTATTATATAATATTATTTTAAAATGTAATATTACATTTACAATTTAAACACAGTTGTTTTAATATTCGAGGACCTGTGATGGAACTCCACCTGATTCTTGAAGTAACAAACATGTGTAAATCATATTTTATGACTACTAGAAAATCATTCGAGATATATTTATGGGTCAGTATATGACTTATGATTTAAGTGTTGACTGCCTGTCAAAAATTATTTATAGATTATGCCCGGCTGAAGGAGGCGAAGTCATATTCCTTGGTGCATTATAATGGTCTCCCAGCAGATGGCAGCAAAACGTCTTGAATAATCTCTGAATCATTTCTGACGTAAAGGAAGTTTTCTGAATGGCTTGCGGGAAACATTAAATCAAGATCTCAGTTCAGTTTCTCAGCAAGCCTATTTATATCACAATTGCATTTGGTTTAAAACATTGCCTTTCAGAATAATAATTTTACATGTTCATAAAATCCTAAAGCAAAGATATTTTAAACAAAATAATTGCTTATTCTTGAAAGGAAAATAACACAGCTAGTGAAACATGATATTCAAGCATCAACACCTCAGCCAAGATTTGCACTATAAGCACATTCTCAGCCTCACACATTTTGAAAAGCACTACACACAGTGTTTTAAAAAGCACTACACGTTGTTCTCTATGCTATACACCAACGTGTACCATTCTTTGCCAAGTGACAGCTTTTCAAAATATCCCACCTGTGAACACAAGGATCAAACATGTCCATGAGGCGTACTGACTCCTAGATGCTTAATTGTAAACTCTTTAATCAGGCACAAGCGCTGTAGAAAAGGCAACTGGGAGGTTTACCCGTCTACAACAAGAATGGCTGTGTTCGAAATAGCCTACTACATACTACTGGCGTACTGATTGAGCCCCAAATCAGTATGCCGTATGCAGTATGTGACCAAAATGAAAATTTCCAGTACGCGAAACATACCCGGATGACCTACTACTTCCGCAAAATATTCCAGTACGCGAACAGAGCTATCTTCATGGTGTACTGCATCCCATCATGCAACGCTACGTTCACATGACCCCGTAGTATGCTTTGCTTTTGTCGCATACTGGAAACTGTACTACATACTACTACGAGGACCAGTATGCAGTATACAGTATATACTGAGTGCAGTATGCAGTATCCAGTATGTAGTAGGCTATTTCGAACACAGCCCTTGTCATGAAGGGAGGGGTCCCATGTTCTTAAAGGAACATGAGAGTTACTGTAAACATGGTGTAGGTAATGTGATATGCCTTGCAAGTTCAAGCATATTCATCAAGGGGGAAGCCACAAACCTCACATACAAATCAACCAAGTGCCAGTTTAAAGAAATTCTGTTTGAATATTTGGAGATAATGTATGCTTCAGTATTGCACACTGCACACAGAACATTCTTACATCTTAATTTGTGGTCCTATATTTAGCTGTCAATTGGTGCAGAGAGTTTTGCAAATGGTTGCTGATGCAATCCCACATGAATTTACTGCCAGAGAAGAGACTGGATTCAAACTGACAAACGTAAGAGGAGGCAGAACAATCCTTGTCCACAGAGCTATTTTAAATAAAGTTCTAACATCACAATGCGCACCACAATCACACAGAACAGGTTTCCCCATCACCATGCCAAGACAGACTACATGCCATATTCACAGCAGCAGACCAAAATAGATGCACAGCAGATGTCATGCAGTATCATCTGAGGCCGTTGTGTTTCCACCGGTCTACTCAGGTCCAAAACTGGTTTCATCAGCATCCGAAAGTGTTCTGGCCAGATCCAGCCAGGCGTAGAAACTCTATTTATATGTTTTTATACTTTCTTTGTGTCCACAAATATTTTTTACTCTGTGTTATTTAGAATATATCCTGGTCTGATTTTCAGTGCAAAACGCAACCTTTAAATACATTGACTGAGTGTGGAGAGAAGCCATTTTATCAATGGGCAGTACTGTGCTTGTGTGTTTGGGTAATACATTAATGTATTTTTCTCACTACCTCGAGATCAAAAATCAAACCCAGACCATATAATTTGAAAAGCAGAAATGTTACATATAATGGGTTAGGCACAGCAGTGTGTATCTGGTTCAGACACACACCGTATGAACCTGGTGACAAAATAAAGTTCCTATAAATTATTATATATTTTTGAAGTCTTTCAGTTTGAACTGAGGTTTTCTTTGACTGCATGTGTGTGTGTGGTTAGGTGATTTATGTGTACTGTTTGGACAAAATGAGCCCAGTTTCTGAAACTGTGCTTAAGCATTTGTAAAAAAAAACTGTAATGTGACAATTCAGTTGTCTGCTTGGATGATTCAATTGTTTGCTCGGTAACGTCCTTGTCAAGACTGAAAAACAAATGCATTTTAGTTGTTCCTTCATTTGGCCCAGTGCTGATCCAACTGAGAAGGCATGTGCTAATGAACGGCGTGTACTCTTACAGCTCAGATGAGAGCCGTGCGTTTCAAATCCATCTTCAGTGAGAGCTTCACCGGTCTGTGCTGTCTGCTTTGCTTTGCTAATGATTTAAATCTTTAAAGCTGTTTCTGAGTTCTTGGTGGTTCATTTAGTGTGCATATAATAATGCATTGTATTCACTCATGCTTTTAGAGACACTGAACAATTAATGAATCGGAGAATTATGGACATATTGGATTATTTTATTACAACTGCATTAACTGCAGTGACAGTTCCGGGGGTACATAAGCAGTGTAAAGAGACTGCCATGGATATGCAACTAGTTTTAAATAGATATGTTGCTGTTTTGGGATTAAATGCGGTCTACTTGGTCTTTGTCACACACCCACAAGTAGAGGGCGCCCAACTACCAAGGTAAAAAAAACCTTCCACCACTTTCCCCTCAGTCGCTCTGCAAAGATGCAAAGAGGGTTAAGATTCGTTCTGGCTACTACAGCGTCACTTCAGATGAAGAGATGATGGAATGTGTGAGGACAGAAGGAGGGACAGAGAGAGAGAGAGAGAGAGAGAGAGAGAGAGAGAGAGAAACAAGTTCCCATTAGGTTTCTGGAGCTGCAGCCAGGAGTTCTCGGGTCTTCGAAGTGAGGCAGTGAAGTTTGTCATTGTTGCCAAGCTCACAGGCCCGAGCTCCCTGGCAACCGTAAAGTGAATTAGCCGGGCTTTTCTGTGGGCCCAGAAACAGCTCCTCTGTTCACCAACAAAAAGCCCATTGAGATGAAGGGATCGCGGGCCTCTCCAGGCCCCTGGAACGCTCACCCCAAGCCAGCCAGTGAAAGGCCCAGCTCCCACTAAGCCATGGGCTGCTGTGGGAAATGCTGGTGATGTCATTATCAATGCCTCTGCTTACGCTTCTTGTTTTTTTCCACAGCTCCCCCGGTCTCCTCCTCCTCCTCTTCCTCCTCCTCCTCTTCCTCACACTCACCCTCCTGTCTAGCCCACTGTTCCCTTCCTGTTTCATTTAGATCCCTATTATGGGATGCGTCACACTGCAGATCCCAAAAAAAAGGAAAAATCGGAGGGAAAAAAACCTCTGTAAGACTTGGTTACCAGGGAGACGTAGAAACAGTGCGGGGGCTGGGGGGGGGGGGGGGGGGGGGGGGGGTTGTGGTGGTCTTTGAAATCAGCTCGGGGGGGCAAGGGTGGGGAGGGCGGACGGGCGTTTAGGAGCCGGGGGAAGCAGCAGGAATTTGGACACCTCTAAAACAAATTTGTAATCCTTCACTGTCCAGGCCTTTACTCAAACAAAGGGTTTGAAAATCTAATGGAGTTTGTGATCTCACAAGATCCTTTACAAGCATCCTGGGAAGCTTTTCCCGGGCTCTCTGATCCACGGCCGGAATGCTAAACGCAGGTGAACCTCTCGAAGTCCTGAAAGACTCACCACCTATAGCACACCAGATTTGATCATCTAGTTCATATTTCACCCCCATCCTGATATTTACAGCTCCATTACAAGAGATGTATCATTCCATTATATTCTTGCAGTATCTCTAAGATGAATCAGCCTGCAATGTCATGTTCAAGAGCTGGAAGAAGGAATTACTGACCGAGTGTTCAGTGAAAGAGCGTGTTGATGGAGCATCTATGCATGTTAAGCGACCGAGTCTTTGAGACCATTGTGGAGCCTGGAAAAGTTCTCACGGTGCTTTGCAAGGACACTTTTCTGACTTGTCTGGCCGCCGTTCTGGGTCACTTCAGACGGTTCTGTGTCCCTGCAGTGATTTTCTCTTGGATGCTTAACAGTGACAAAAAACATTTAGTAGATATTCGCTCGTCTCTTACTGAGCGTGTTGTCCAGGGAGAATTAGCATAAGAACCATATAAATGAAGGGTGGGTGGTGTTGGTGGTGGTGCTGGGGGATTAAACGTCTTCATTTGCGAGAGGCCCCGTTGCAGTGCACCCACACAGTGATCGAGGAGTGTTTTAAACTACGCTTCCACTGCATACAGTCCCAGTGATTTAGAGCGGGATCCATTTGCATACATTTGAGTTCTGTGAGGATGCGTCCTGATACTCCACACACACCAACACCACAGAATCCAGCACGCCGGGGACGCAGACGCGAGTTCCGCCAGCCCAGGGAGAGTGTGACGAACGCCGTCCAGCCTCAAACGCCGGCTCGAACCAACGGCGACTCCGCTGATATTTACCAATTTCCTAAAGGCTCTTTTGCGAATATGTTTTTGACATTCTGAAGTTTAGAAAACAATGTTTTTTTTTCTCCTTCTCTTTGATGGTAATCCCCACCCTGGAGCGGGTTAGGGCCCGGCCCGTAGATGAGAGGAGAACAGGGAAGCGCTGCACTGGGGCATGCTGGGTAGCGTTGTGAAGCAGGCTTTGGGCCGCGGCAGCTCCCGATAAGACAGCTGGTTAATGGAGTGGGTTCCAGCGTGTGCCAAGGGGCACGTGAGCCAGATAAGGAGAAGCTAATTACACCTCTCGCACACCAGTGCGCAGCTCGCCGGGGTTCACTTTGCACATGTTTACAATGAGACGGCTCTGCCCAGGGCCAGGAAATCGAAATGAAATATCGCAAAATCCTGCAAAGGGGGGGGGGGGGGGGGGGGGGGGTGTGGGGTGTGGCGCTCTGTGGCGTTCGCTGAAATATCGGGTGAGTTCCCTGACGCACGGAACCTTCACCTGCACGGTGCTAGCGCCGTGTTCCTGGCCGAGTGGGCGTGGCCGTGGCAGGGGCGGAGTCTGCTGGGGAGGCCGGCTCAGGCAGGCACGCCACCCTGGCCCCAGAAAGCCGAGCTCCGCTGACATAAAGGTCACAGGAGCTGCTGGGCCAGCAAAGGTGATCCTTGTGTTCCTGCTAAGTGCCCTCCCAGGGCTGTTTACCTCAGCCAGGGCAGTTCACCTTACCCCCAGCCAGCCGGTCCTACAGCTCCACACTCCCTCTCTGCAGCACAATTACCCTCTCATTAGCGCCCAGTGTCCCAGCCCTGCTGCATTGTGTTACATTGGGATAAAGGAGCATGGGTAACGTGTGTGTGTGTGTATATATATATATATATATACTAAACCGTGTGTGTGTGTGTGTGTATATATATATATATATATATATATATACTAAACCGTGTGTGTGTGTGTGTGTATATATATATATATATATATATATATATATATACTAAACCGTGTGTGTGTGTGTGTGTGTGTGTGTGTGTGTGTGTGTGTGTGTGTGTGTGTGTGTGACATCTAGGTGTGTGTGAGGGAAGAGGGAGCTCTTAAAAGCAGTAGGTGATGACGTTTGCCGATTCAGGGGGAACCTGAGCCCACCCAGAGCTGTTTCTCTTCCATTCTAACACAGACTGGTAGAAGACACCCCCCCCCCCCCCCCAACTCCTACCCTGTCTGCACCTCCAAGCTCTCCTTCCTTGCCCTCTCTCCTAATTTATTCTCGGAGCTGTTACATTTGTTAAAGTCAGTCTGATCACAGAATGAATTTTAGAGTGGGGAATACTTTGACAAATGCATAAGAAGATAATTGCTACTTTATAAGTTGCTCAAATACAAATAATTAATGCAGTAATATATCTCTGTGACCTTGTATAAATTCTTTGTGGACCGAGGTTATACAGTTTGAGTATTATATTCAGTTAACATGTTTTTGTTTCTCCTCACAGCCTAAATTATGCCACAATTCATTTTCACTTGTAAACATGACCTCATTGCTAACAACAAATGTGATTACTGCAGGGGCAAGATATTTTATAGCAGTCGAGTCCTCCCTCATCTTGAAATTATGTGCCCCTAACCCCCCCCCCCCACCCCCCAACCCTGAATGAACAACTACTAGGGCCTCTGTTTTCATTAGAAGGGGAACTACTTCGTTTCATTGCTCGTCCCTCATCTTGGGAAGGACACGATGCATTCTAGACTAACTATCCCCTTTCCCCGCTACTGTATAATTGACACTCCACCCACCCTCAGCCCCCGGAGCTCCTCGTTGAGAGGAGTGGAGAGGGGTTGAGATAGCTGGGACGTGGGCGGAGGGGGTGGGGGTTGGTGGAGGGAGCAGCGCCCTCACTGGCCTGATCTCCACGTCCAGGAGCTGTTCTCACTCACTCCCTGCGTGAGGCCAAACACTTTCATGGCCCAACACCCGGTGGCGACTCAAGATGCGATTCCTCCTCCCAAAACAGCCTGCAGGGCCCCCGGCAAACCTTATCAGGAGGCAGCAGAGGAGTGCGGAGGCCCAGGCAATTTGAGCCCTTGTGATAGGCACAGCAATTTCCGCCATGCAGGCCCGAATCACGGTGGGTGAGGGCGGGAGGATGTGGACGAGGGGAAGAGGATGCGGAGAGAACAGGCTGGAGAGGACTGGAGAGGAGACAAAGGAGGCCCGAGTGAGGGGGGGGGGTGCCACTGTGGCGGTGAAGAGTGAGAGAACGCCAACTGTTGTCTGCTTGGCGGAAGGTTTCGAGGACATGACTCGACTCAGAATGGCTGGCGATGTGTAGCGTAGGGGCTGATGTCGGAGGTGGTTTCGGCGTTTCTGTAAGCTGAGGCGATACGGGAACCTCGTCTCCCGCTTTTCTCGGTTGTGTCGTTTTCTGCAGCGTCTCCCTCGTTTTTTTTTTTTTTTACCAAATCTACTTTTATGAATCTAAAACCAAAATCTTCTGATAGCATGCCACATTCTCTGATGATTATGGTTTATCTCCGTGTCTTTGTAGGCCTATATCTTGGTACTCAACAATGCAAAGGGTGTAAAAAAAAACTACATACTGGTATTTTGCTGATGTGATATTTAAGTAATAATATCAACAAAGCACAAAGAATGTTAAAAATGTACTTGAGTTTGAAATTATATGGGGGCTTTTGGAGGCGATCCTCTTGCATTAGGTAGGTTGAATGCAGATGACAGTGTGTTAGAGCACATCTTGTTAGAATGGTTGTTAAATATGGTGGTACTAATTTAAAAAGTGTATTGGAATAGCTCCATTAATATCTCCGAGCACTCAGCTAAGGACTTTATCTGAAACTATTAATATGATGATACTGGCAACAATAACTGCATAGGCTGTTTACATTTGTTGATAAAAACCCTGGGAATGTGCTGTTAGCTTATTGAATTAGCGAAGCTGTTAGTCAGCAGAGTATTAAACTGACAGACATGACATGAAAGACTCCTTGTTTACACACTGTTCAGAGACAAGGCATTTAATGTAGTTTATTACATACATATAAAATAAGATAGAAAAATACGGTATAAACTTGTAACAATGGCTGCTGATACAGACATACTTTTTTCAGAGGCATTACCGGGGTAGGGGCACACACCGTATGAATGTAACACACCGTATGAATGTAACACACCGCATGAATGTAACAAAGACTGGTGGCATGTTTGTAACACACATATTCACTCATATGATAATGAACATTCACATCGATAAACCGAGAAATTCTGGAAAAAATCATTTTGAAACCAACATAAACCAGATTTATAGCTTGTTATAGGTGTTGAACGATCATGCGATATTGACTATGGTGTGGCTGCCCGACAGAAGAATCTAACCTGTATTCTTAAGCGTTTTTTCATAAAACATTCTCAAATTTGAGAATTTTGATAATCTTAGCTACTAAAAACCAATGCTTCTGACATACTGGCTATTGTCATCCCATAAAGACATTGGACCTCAATTATAATACCCCTGTAATTACAATAATACTATAATGGCACTGCAGAATCATAAGTAAAAACGGTAGTGAAGACGTCACAGGAAGACATGTTTGATGACACAGAGTCCCCACACGACGTCAGAGGCCATTCTGTTGCATAGTAAAGAAAGACTTGGTGGGAGGGGGGGGGGGGGGGGGTTGTTGGGTGACACACAACACAGTAGTATGGTGCAGTCCAGCATGGACACTGCACACAGCTTCCACTGGACGATGAAACTCTCTCCAGCAGCGGAGGAACGTGGTCGTGCTTCACGTATTTCACAACCCATATTTTTAACACTCCACTGAGGTGATAGTGCAGTATTTTAATGGACTGAAAAGGACAAACCGAGCATAAAGGGCTCGGGGATTATAAAAGGATTACAGATTACTAATTTAGCTATACTAAATGCCCACTATATTAAAGTCCTGTTTTGTGATATTGGGATGTCTGGAGTTTGAGGCACAATCCAAGAAGTGAATCATTTCATGTAGAAACTAATACATGGACTTATATAGAAAGCTAGAAGTTTAGGTGGGAGGTCAATTTACATGTCATTTTAATAATGAAAGTAAAAAAATGGACCCCTGCCTAAAAGCTAAGACAAAATAAATGAACAAACAAAATGAAAAGAAAAAACAAAACAAAACAAAAGCCCTACTCTATTCTGACTATAAAATTAGTCTCAAGACTCAAAATTTGGAGTCAAGGCAATGCATTAGAGCAGGTCTTCAGCAACCACTGAAATGATTCTGCTTTGAAGTTTCCCCATTTTGGAGTAAGAGGGCCAGGTGAAGTGACCCCCAGGCCAGGAGCTCACTGGGTCCTCACAGGAAGCTGTGTGCACTGATCTCAGGCCTGCTCATTCGCCACTAATGATGACACGTTCCCACCCACAGGACCATGAGAACCACCGTAAGGCACTTCGTAATGTTTCCATTTCAACCCCATCGGTAGAACGAAACGGTAGTTTTGGTCATCCGTTTATACATCCAATTACAGAGAACCGGATGGTTTTCACTTCATAAAGGGTTTCGATATCGTCTCTTTTTTTTCTCTTTACAATCCTAGCAAGTATAAAAGATTCAGTTGTAAAAATATATATGTTCTCTTCCCCTGCACCGGAGGATAATAAACGTTTTCTGTACATGTGTTCTTTGACTTTGATATTTTTTTTTTACTCTTTAACATTTATCTACAAATTTCATACATTTGTACAGCACATAGGCAAGCATGGCTTACGCATCCTCAGAGAAACTCGTCCACTAAGAAGTGTTCGATTTTTTTTTTTTTGGGAGGGGGGTTTGGGGGCAGGGGTGAAAGGGGGATGCTCTATAACAGACCCAATCTGTAACTAGGTTCATCTTTCTCTTTGCACTGTCTATATTCAAGCCCAGACCCCACCCTCTGATATTCCCTTCTGATACACTAGTGAGATCCTGGAGCCGACGTTGGAGCAGTGTGGATTTACCAGTTCTCGGAGTTAACGTACTGCGATGGGAAAGTGTAACGCACAGCTGTCACACCACCGAGCACAAGACGGTCTGAGGGTGTCACCGTCCTGCTCGGCCAACGGGGCGGGGCAGTGACGGCTGTTCGTCCTTCTCCCCTCGAGGTTGGGTCCGTGTTGTCGTGAAGATCTACAGTCGTTTGTAGTGTACTGGAGGGGGGGCTGTAGGGAACCGTGTTGCCGTGGTTTGGTGAGTTGGGGAGAGAGTGGGGTGATCTTTATTGCTTATTGCTTACAAAAGGACTCAGTGCAGGGTCTACAACGGCAGGGCGGTCCAATCCAAATGTACCAGCGGAACCGGAGGCGTGTCTTCCAAGAGTCCATTCCTTCAGGTGCAGGGGAGCAGCTTCTCTACGGCCATTATCAAGTGAAGGCTGTTAAACCCTCTGGGTCTTTCTTTCACTCTATCGTTCTTTTTTTTTTTTTTTAGAGTAGAGAGGTGATCTGCAGGCAGGTAATGGGCAGGTCATCATTGGGTGAAGTTGAGAGGTCAGAGGTCAGGGGTTAGTTGCCGGTGGTGGCTGGGTGGGTTAGGGAAACAAACAGAAAGAGAGGGAAGACAACAGAAAAGGAGGAAAACAGAGGAGGGAGGAAAAGAAAAAAGATAGAGAGGAGATTAGTTTCAGCTAGTGACAGCAGGATGACAATATGATACACTGATCACAATTAGACCCCAGATTCAATCCAGCGTCTGCAAACGGTGCTCTTAAACTTAGCCTTTTCACAACATTTTCATGCCTTACACAACATCTGATGTATTATGTTGTGGTCAGCACAAAAAAAAACCCCAAAAGAAAATGAACTTAACAGTTCAGAAGAACTCCCACAGTGGGCAGACCGAATATGGAGGGAAATGAAAGAACTTTTGGTCTCCATCTTGCAGTAAAATCAAAGCATGATTTTACCGACAATACGACGGACAACCTATTCCAATAGGTCACGCGTTTAAAGGAGGAAATAATAAAATAAAGGAAAACCAGACAGGAGAAGAGCACAGCTGCAGCTGACGTGTCAAAAGGTTAGTAGCGGTCAGGTGAATGGACACAGGCAGTCTAATGAGATGAGAGGACAGGACAGGTAGCAGTCAGGGCAGGACTGTGGTTACCTGACCACTATTAAGCATTAGAGCTCCTCAGAGGTTCCAACAGCAAGCTGATAGTTATGATGGACATGGATTATTATGCCTTCTTGTTAAAACTAAATGCAGAAGCGAATTTGAAAAGTTCACATCAGTGGCGAAATCATTTAGGGCCAATAACAGGTGCAGGTTGCTTTTGTACTCAATAAAATTTTTATTGTCTTTTCAAATTCTTTTTTTCCCCTTCTATTTACAACAACATAAAAATCTTGGCCTTAATGATACAAAGCAACACTACAAGGTAATTCTCTAAATAGCATAATAGCCACGAAAACAGAAGCCGCGGGAACGGTAGCCGTTGCCCTCAGCATTGCAGACTATTGACAATTCACAGGACACGTAATATAAAATGCTTTTGCATATAAACACTGAAAAAAGTCCTGTCGTTCATATAAAGCCCTAACATATATCCAAAAATATAGGGAATTCTCTAAGGTGTTGCTATAAAGCCACTATAATGTTTATTTTCTCTCCTACAAATAGCCCTCTATAATATCATTGCTATCTCTTTGCAAAATACAAGTAAAATTTTACATTTCATATACATTCCTGCTTTATATTTTTAATATATATTTATATATATATATATATATATATTTAAGAAGCCACACGTAAATACTATTTTCTTTGCAACAACAAAAAAGAAGCTTACAGTAAAACATAAAAAAATGTATCAAGTGGAATTTTTTTTTCATAAATGCATTTATACTCCGACCCGATAAACGTTTGCGTCCACGCGGCGGTGGCCCCGCCCATAAGACTACGCAGCTTTGATCACAGGCAGAGTCGACAGGTTTAGGTTCAGTTCCATCTTCTGAGATGTGATGCATGTGTCACTTTTTCAAATGTCTGCTCGCTGTCGAGCAGTGGAGATGAATGCTTCTGACCCATTCAGTGCAAAAGAAGAGTTGTGCCACATAGTATCTTTACCAAATGAGACAAATACCAAGAGATGGAAACAAAGCAAAAAGAGCGTAGCTAAACAGCTAAAACCAAAAGTGAGACCTCGATGTAGATTAGCGATTCAGTAAAAATGCACAGAGTGGAAATTTGGAAGTCCTGTGCAAATGGGTTCTCAAAAGTTCTCCAAAGTAGATACTCTTGTAAGCAGTAGTACCTTAATATAAAACATTTACAGTATAAAACAACATGGATATGAGAAATACATGATAAATGATAATAATAAAAAAAGGAATTAAGATTCTCATGAGACAGTTTTTCTCTGTGTGACACCCATGACCTGTTTGACCGCTGCAGCTGGTAAGGAGAGCGTCTAAAGTCCTAACAATGGCCAGACCCAATAACGCGTTTCCCTCTCATGTACTCTCTCATGTTTTAAGTAGATCATTTCATCTTCAGTCAGTCAACCAGAAGTCACACATTCCACTTAAACGTCAGCCAAAACCGCAAAATGAATCCAAACCCATATATAGGAGCTAAAAAATCATAAAGGCTTTGCAAGTTCACAGTGAAGGTCAGTTGCGGGACTCTGTCAGGATTCTGTGTGGGACTCTGTGCAGGACCCTAGTCTTTAGACAAGGGCAAACCATGGACTAGCATGTTACTGTCCATCTGTCCACAATACATCATTGTTACAGTCATTCATCTATTTAAGTTGTCTCATTTCACTTAGTTTTGTCCACTGATGCTTTAGGTGTGTGTGTGTGTGTGTGTGTGTGTGTGTGTGTGTGTGTGTGTGTGCGTGTGTGTGTGTGTGTGCGTGCTCCATCACATCCAAATATATGTAAATTTTCTGCAGAGCACAATAAATCATCTTCATTGTCAATATTCAAAGGTGGTGCACTGGTTCTGAAATCATCAGTGTGTCATGATGCAACATGAAATATAACATGAACCATGTATCACCAATGGACCAGATACTGGAAAAATGTCCAAACGACAAGCTCAGCTTATTTCATTACTGTGAAACTCGCAACTGAGCTTTTGAGCTTTTTCTCCACTGAAAACAAAGATGTATTTGAACAATGCCGAAAATTCCTGCCACAGTCCAGGAATTCATGTTAGCTGTAACTAAACGTATGGTCATGTATTCAAAATCAGATCTGTGGAATGTTGGAACTGGGACATGTTGAGATAATCCGTTAAAAACTGGTTTGTTAAAATGTTAGAGAAGTGATATGTAAGATTTTTATTTCATGATTTCAAACTGGTTCACAAATTGGCAGTTGACCCCTAGCGAGAGAGTTTCACCCTGGCTAATCTGCTGGGTTCTGACCTTGCTCACATGCCAAATTCATCAAAATATGTCCAATGCCACAAGTAACCAAAGAAAACCTCTGTACGTGTAAGTGTATGTGTGTGTGTGTGTGTGTGTGTGTGTGTGTGTGTGTGTGTAAACATGCATAGTTTTCAGTCATTTTTTGACGAATGTTGAAGTCTATGTCTGTGTAAAATGATTTTCGAACTATAATTTAGCTCTTCATTATGTCAATAGTTGTAATGTGTTACAAATGTAACCAGGGTCTGCAATATAAATAAACATAAATAGTGAACCTGGCCAATAAGAGAAGCCCGTGAGGTCATGGAAACGCGTGGGGAATCTCAAGCACGTCTGTGTGACATCTGTACGCATCGGAGTCCATTATTCGTCATCAACATCATGTCACAGTCACATGGTCATCAAAATAATGGAATGAAGTCGACCACTTAACGCCTGCACATGCTGTGTTATGTTTTCCCTGGATGTTTCGCATTCGTGTGTGTTTGGAGATAAGTACGTTACATACACACACGCAAAAAAAAAAGCCTGATTCTGCCTGCGGAGAACCTGGGAACAGTGTGGACAAACACAGCAGATCATTAAGTGGCTACTGGTGATGAATTGGAAGCGCGTGAGCTAAACTAACCTCGGTCTGTGGTCACTACCCTTTGGTAAGGATGGACCCGCATGTCATGCCTTCGAACCTTAGTTGCCACTGCACCTGCTTGGATTGCAATAACATCACCAAAAACACAGATTAGATTAAACCATTAAACCTGACAATTTCCATCAAGCAGACCAATTTACCTTTTTTTTTTGGACAGACCAAATATGTTTAACAAATATTATAAAAATACAAGTTAAGGCACAAATAATACTTGTCTTCCATCTTTAAATCTAGCAAACTGAAACTGGAGGGAAAGAAAAGAAACCAAACGCAGACACGGACACAATCATCCCAAGAGGATCCATGCGTTGCTTGGATACAGTATGACAGACATTAGTGACAAGCACACAAGCAAACACGTGCACGCACACACACACACACACACACACACACACACACACACACACACACACACACACACACACACACACACACACACACACACACACACACACACACAAAGGAGAGCTTTACTAGTCACATAATCCTGCACTGGAACATCAGGGAACTACATCTCTCCAGTTCATTAAATATAATACTGATACATTCACTCTCTGAGCGTAGCCTCAGGGAGGTTGGGCTTCGGGCGTGTCCGCAGGAGTGGACCGAACCAGAAGTAAGGTAGCAAATACGACAGCGCTGAATTAAGTGATTAGTAAAGCAACACATCTATCTTCAGTCATTTCTCTTAAACCAATAACATAGCAGTCAGTAGAACAGTTCTGTGACTACACACACGTGGAAGCATATTTGTTTAATGCCAGCGTAAGGCATTGAACAGAGACGGGCGTGCACGAGGGGCGGAGCCTCCCGGGGGGGCTGGGAGGGGCCGTAGTCAACAACAGCCAACAGTGGTGCGTCTGACTGACCGCTAGGCTCGTGTTGACGGTTCATCGACACTCGAGAACAACAAGGCGTCTGTGAAACGAAAGCGTGCGCGTGTGTTAACACTCAGATCGGATGAGGGGATCAGTAAGGATCCTCGAAAGCACTTTTAGCCTTTCGTGGGGAACGCCAAACCTACAGAGCGAAGGAAGGAAGGGAGGATTAGTGGCAGAAGTGTGTGTGTGAGGGACGGAACACACACCACAGGCCGACGAATTACCAAAGCCGTTTTAGGGCAGTCCACATCTGAGAGGCCGTGAAGCAGGGCTTCTCAGAGCTATTTTGGTCACTGCATGTGTGAGGCTACGTTTATTATATTTTCTGTTGTTTGTTCATATTATGCTGTAAACAAAGAATTTTGCCGCTACAAAGCACCATCAAAACTGTCCTACAACGGCTGTGTGAACAGAGCTCGATTTGGAACAGGTGCCGCACCGTAACGACCCTGCCACGCCCCGCCCCCTAAAAGTGGCCCCTGCCTGACCCCCACTGTCCCCTCACCGTCCTCATGTTACCCCTCCTGGTGCCCCCTCCGAGGGGGGGGGGGGGGGGTGGTTAGGGCTGGAGGGGGTACCCAGAGGGCCTGCAGCAGAGAGGGCCTCAGTGCTTTATCTCTCCCATAACGGTACACAACAATTTCAACACATCACAATAATTCAAAAACAAAGAAACAAACAAACAATAAAACACAACAGAGAGATAAAAAAAACATCGATGCAGGCGTGTGGTTTCAGAAGAGACGAGGAGTAAGAGAGCCTGGGGATCGGGGGGCTTCCTGCGGGGGCCGATCTCCGGTCAGTCCAATGAGGTGGTGCTGGGGATGGAGCAGGGGGGGGGGGGTCTCTGCTGAGTGGGTGGGGGTCAAAAAAAAGGCGGGAAGGGGGTTGGGTGCGTTGGTGGTCAGTTTTAAAATGGAGGCCGGCCGGTTGTCTCTCCGCGCTGTACAGTGATGGGAAAGTGACAGGCGTGAAAGCCCAGGTAGAGGGGCAGCTCCTCGGCCTTTGGGGAAGCTGTATAGGTGTACACAAGAGAGAAGACAGGGTGAAATCTTCATCTCGCCTCCCTCCCCACAACTCTTCCTCCTCCTCCGCTCCCTCAGCCGCCCCGAGAACCGCGCCGGACCGGGCCGCAGAGACGCGGCTACAGCGTAAGCCCTCCGAGCTGGATGTGGGCTGAATAAAGGCTTCCTATTGGACGGGAAGCTAAACCCTTCGCCTCATCTCATTGGATACACTGCTCTTGGCTTCATAGATGTTTCTTTTTTTTTTTTTTCGTCATTGCTCAACTAAACACTGCGCCTCTGGGAGCAGTCTGTGTTAAACTGGCAAAATGCTGTTTGTAACATGATATTCATAATCCGCTTTTCTCAAGTGCCTTAATGAAGCCATAGAGGCTGTGGGGAGACGGGAGGGCCGAGCTGGCGAAAGGGGGGGGGAGGAGAAGGAGAGAGGAGGAGGGAGAACAGGAAGAAAGAGAGCACTATCTTATGCTTCCCATAAAGCCAGCAGAGCACTTAACAACCCAATCATTTATGCACACATTCCTTAAAAGGATTTAGTTTGAGAGAGAGGACTTTTATGACACTAAATGGATTAAGTGGGAAAGGCTGGGAGAGCAATTGTTCCTTTTCTTGTGTTGTGGTCTTTTCTACTCCCCCCCCCCCCCCCCCTCCACCGAATGTGAGGGAGGTGTGGGTGGAGGGAGGCGGGGCGGGGGGGTGTGGCCTAAGGAGTGCGGCGCAGGAGCGGGCTAGATGCCACGGTTCCAGGGCCCGAAGGCGTGGGGGTGCTGGACGGGCTGGGGGCAGTTGCAGGTGCAGCTGTGCTTACCTAACACCCCGCTGGAGTCGATGGGGTACTCCAGGATGGAGGTGGCGGGGGCCAGCGTGTAGGGGTACTCGTAGGGCGCCGCGTAGATCAGGCCGGCCGACTCCGGGCCGGGCGGCACCAGGGTGGCGGCGGCCGGGTGGGCGGAGCCGTTGGGCATGACGGTCTGGATCTGGCGGATGAGAGGCATGATGGTGGGGCCGGCGGGCGTGGGCGTGCGCAGGGCGGCCTGCGGCAGCACCGGCGCCGGCCCGCTGAGGATGCGTGGGGCCTGTGCGCTGGCTGCAAGAGAGAAGGCAAGGGCAGCTGCAGTGAGCAGAGGAACGTGGAGGGGGGGGGGGGTGGAGACAAAGCCAGAGTTAGTATCACGTCTGCACTGTTCACGCCACATAAAGCCCGAGAGCAAAGAGCAGCTGCACGTCTGTTAGTCAGCGCTCGCAGCTCAGCGCTCGCAATTTAGCACTCGCAATTTAGCGCTCGCAACTCAGCGCTCGCAGTTTAGCGCTCGCAACTCAGCGCTCGCAATTTAGAGCTCGCAGTTTAGCGCTCGCAGCTCAGCGCTCGCAATTTAGCACTCGCAATTTAGCGCTCGCAACTCAGCGCTCGCAATTTAGCACTCGCAATTTAGCGCTCGCAACTCAGCGCTCGCAACTCAGTGCTCGCAATTTAGCGCTTGCAACTCAGAGCTCGCAATTTAGCACTCGCAACTCAGCGCTCGCAATTTAGCGCTCGCAGCTCAGCGCTCGCAATTTAGCGCTCGCAACTCAGCGCTCGCAATTTAGCGCTCGCAACTCAGCGCTCGCAATTTAGAGCTTGCAATTTAGCGCTCGCAACTCATCGCTCGCAACTCAGTGCTCGCAATTTAGCGCTTGCAACTCAGAGCTCGCAATTTAGCACTCGCAACTCAGCGCTCGCAATTTAGCGCTCGCAACTCAGTGCTCGCAATTTAGAGCTCGCAATTTAGCGCTCGCAACTCATCGCTTGCAACTCAGCGCTCGAAATTTAGCACTTGCAACTCAGCGCTCGCAATTTAGAGCTTGCAATTTAGCGCTCGCAATTTAGCGCTTGCAACTCAGAGCTTGCAATTTAGTGCTCGCAATTTAGCGCTCGCAATTTAGCGCTTGCAACTCAGCGCTCGCAATTTAGTGCTCGCAACTGTGCTATTAATAAACACCACAGACTGCATTTCAGCAGCAGTGTTTGCAAAAAGCAATGAAGCAGAGAGTGGAATAGCACAATATATATACTAAACCACACACATATTATATATATATATATATATATATATATATATATATATATATATATATATATATATATATATATATATATATATATATATATAACATTTTTCTACATCTCTCCCTTTTGACCATATGAAAGCTTTCTGCAGGCTTACAGCTCTTCATAGTAATGGAGAATTCATCCGCTGAGCTGTTTGTGCTTTTATCTGAGAATCAGGGTTACCTGAGAACGCTCTGTTGAGCATTAGCACTGGCCAGGGTCAGACGGGCCCTCCAAAAGAACCAGCTCTGTTGGTACAAACAAAGCCCAGCAGGGAGACGGAGCCTCTTACGTGATTTAATGTTGGCGTCTCTGTAGGTGCCGTTTAGAATGGCCAGTTCCATCAACTGCATCTTCTTTAGACTGTCCTCTCCCTCGGCCTGGTCAAAACACACACACACACAGGTCATCATCACATAGATGTCCATGCACACACACACACACAGGTCATCACACAATGTCCATGCACACACACACACATATACACACACACACACACACACACACAGAGAGGTCATCACACAGATGTCTATGGACGCACACACACACACACACACACACACACACACACACGGACATGTAAAAGGAACCCCACGCCTCATATGACATGAAGCACACGGGGGAATCTCGTGTACGTCTTAAGAGTTGAACGACACCCCAGCAGTAAAGTCGTGGTGTCTCTGCGTGTGTCCGTGGCGAGGGCCCGAAAAACAACAGAGCTTCATTACTTCTGTGGTCTTCATCACTCTCTGTCTCTTCCTCCTCTTTGATTAGTTCGACTCGGAGGAGGACTGACGTAGATAACGCTGAGCTCTTTCTCGGGCGGCGTATCATCCCCTCCACCCCCCCCCCCCCCCCTCCACCTCCACCCCCCACTGGATCTGTTCCCCTGTTCCGGCTGCGTCCAAATATCAATACTTTATTAAGTCAAGAGTGTGGTGATGAATCGTGGTGGAGATGAGGGAGAGCTGTTATAAATCACTCTCTGTCTTTATGTAATCAGTCTAATGTGCTCTGTCCTTGAGAGGGAGGCTCCAAGACCCCCCCCCCACACACACACACACACACACACACACACACACACACACAATCAGCAGATCCGCTGGAGCTGGAAGAGCTGTCATGAGAGTGAGATAAGGGAGTTAGGGATCTTCTCCCACTGGCCTACATTAAGCTAACGCTCTGCATCGAGGAAACCTGCAGAGGCGCCACTGGCTTTGATACATCTGTGAGAGTATTTTTAACATAACATAATTCATAGTCTCAGTGTACATAAACGATGACAAATGGAAAGTTAAATGAAAAGGCTCATTTTTTTAGATTGGCTTGTGAAGGACAGAGAAGGGACATTAACATGAGGCCATGGCCTGTGTGCTGCAATAGCAGGTATCCGCCAGTGGGAGGTGCTGTGTTGTCATTCTAGCATCCTGACACACTGCCAATACAATACTTACAACTATGCAGCACAATGGAAGGTGACTGCACCTCTCTTTCTCTCTTTTCCCTCCCTCCCTCTTTCTCTCTCCCCTCCTTAACTCCACACTCACCTCCCACTTTATTAGAAGCACCTGTCTTGTGTCTTTGTTCTCCAGGCTCTTTAGACTCGTCTTATAGGTGTATTTATAAGCGGTTTATGAAAATCTCACTGGTAGTGAGATTATTACACTGCCGTTCTCATTCTGACATGCTAGTGCCTTGAGTGTGTGGATGTTTGAATGTTCGGGTGCTTGAGTGTTTGGATGTTTGAATGTTTGGGTGCTTGAGTGTTTGGGTGGGTGGGTCTCTTCCAAACATGTCAGCGTTGCCGTGGTCTTTTCTTGTCTCAAGGTCACAGTTGATCTGAGAGTGGTCACCCCAAAAACAGAATTCCAGAACTATAAAGCAGCTCGCCCGAGCGGCCTACGTCCTCAGAGCGTCTGCAGGCTCTCCTCCGCTCTTACGAGGTGTTTCTGATCAAGCAGGAATTTGCAGGAAAGTCTTCGGAGCGAGAGTGTATGTTCACGCGGGCCCGGCCCGGCTCTGATCCATGTGCCAGATCTATTTCCTCTTTCTTTCGCTAATCAAAGCGCCTTTCTACCTGTGCGGTGTTGCTGTCCTCATATCTCTCAGTGTCCATCTCCCCACAGCTGGGGGTGAGTGATGGCAGCACGTTTTACCCACAATCCCCGTGGGCGCTGGGTCCTATCTCGCTCTCGCTCATTCCCTCTCACACGGCTCACTGTCCCCGATTCCTATATCTCACCCTATAGTGCTCTGCTCCTTCCTCATGCTTTCATCCTCATCCTCTCTTTCTCCATCTCCCACACTGTCTTCCTCTGCATGTCCCTCTCTTCCTCCTCCTCCCTCTCCCTCCTTCTCTTTCTTTCTCCTACACGCTCCCTGTCTCTCTTTCTCCTATACTCTCTGTCCGTCTCTTTTCTTGTTCCCTGCGCTATGTGTCTCCTTCTCTCTGTCTCTCTCTGTCTCCCACACCGTCTCTGTGACAATACTGCCTAGGGCCCTTCCTCGCGAGTACACAGTGCGACGGTGCCAAGCACAGAGGAACACAAAGGCTCTTTCTCTCTCTCTCTCTCTTTCTCTCTCTCTCTCTCTCTCTCTCTGTCTCTCTCTCTCCGCGGCTGAGCCGCCGTGAT
>NW_027506869.1:420000-432500 GCF_052324685.1 Brachyhypopomus gauderio
AATGCGCCCCAGGAGTGTCCCCACAGCGCCCCCGAACGTCCCCAATGCGCCCCAGGAGTGTCCCCACAGCGCCCCAGGAGTGTCCCCACAGCGCCCCAGGAGTGTCCCCACAGCGCCCCCACAGTGTCTCCACAGCGCCCCAGGAATGTCCCCACAGCGCCCCCGAACGTCCCCAATGCGTCCCAGGATCGTCCCCCACAGCGTCCCAGGAGTGTCCCCACAGCGCCCCAGGAGTGTCCCCATAACGCCCCAGGAGTGTCCCCACAGCGCCCCCGAACGTCCCCAATGCGTCCCAGGATCGTCCCCACAGCGTCCCAGGAGTGTCCCCAATGCGTCCCAGGAGTGTCCCCACAGCGCCCCAGGAGTGTCCCCACAGCGTCCCAGGAGTGTCCCCACAGCGCCCCAGGAGTGTCCCCATAACGTCCCAGGAGTGTCCCCACAGCACCCCCCACAGCGTCCCAGGAGTGTCCCCATAACGCCCCAGGAGTGTCCCCACAGCGCCCCCGAACGTCCCCAATGCGTCCCAGGAACGTCCCCAATGCGTCCCAGGATCGTCCCCACAGCATCCCAGGAGTGTCCCCATAAACGCCCCAGGAGTGTCCACACAGCGCCCCCCGAACGTCCCCAATGCGCCCCAGGAGTGTCCCCACAGCGCCCCAGGAGTGTCCCCACAGCGCCCCCCACAGTGTCTCCACAGCGCCCCAGGAATGTCCCCACAGCGCCCCCCGAACGTCCCCAATGCGTCCCAGGATCGTCCCCCACAGCGTCCCAGGAGTGTCCCCACAGCGCCCCAGGAGTGTCCCCATAACGCCCCAGGAGTGTCCCCACAGCGCCCCCGAACGTCCCCAATGGGTCCCAGGATCGTCCCCACAGCGTCCCAGGAGTGTCCCCACAGCGTCCCCCACAGCACCCCCACAGCGTCCCAGGAGTGTCCCCATAACGCCCCAGAGTGTCCCCACAGCGCCCCCGAACGTCCCCAATGCGTCCCAGGAACGTCCCCAATGCGTCCCAGGATCGTCCCCACAGCATCCCAGGAGTGTCCCCATAACGCCCCAGGAGTGTCCACACAGCGCCCGCCGAACGTCCCCCACAGCGCCCCCAGGAGCATCCCCGCAGCGTCCACACAGCGTCCCCACAGTGCAGCCCACAGCCATAACAACACTCTAAGCCCACTACACACTGCCTGCAGGATGTGTGCTTTCACACGACTGTGGGGGTTAATGGTAGACCGTGTGCAGACGTGTGCTTCTGTGTGTCCACGTGTGTGCGAGTATGTGCTTCTGTGTGAGTGTGTGTGAGCGGTGTTTCTGTGTGTGTGAGTATGTGTTTCTGTGTGTGTGTCTGTGTGTGCGAGTATGTGCTTCTGTGTGAGTGTGTGTGTCTGTGTGTGTGAGTGTGTTTCTGTGTGTCTGTGTGTGTTTCACCCAGGATAATAAAGAATCAGATTCACAGGCATGTTCCTGATCCCCATGAATATGTTTTCTCTTTATCCTGAACATGCTCCTATTTGAAAACTCAAGTTCAAAGTTAGGGTTAAGGCTAGGGCTAGACACAGCAGGAATCAGCTACTGCAATGCACAAGTCAATACAAGAATATATCTGTGTATATATGAGTGTGTTTGTGTGTGTATGTGTGGTGTTTGTGTGTGTACACACTGAGATACACTGAGATGTGGCCGTTTTCATGGACTAGACGAGCTCTCTCACGTCACACCTACTACAGTGGCTGGTAGTCAAGGTGACGCTGTGCAGGTCTCCTGTAGCCCTCTGATTTATAGCCCCTCTCTCTCTCTCTCTCTCTCTCTCTCCCTTCCTCTCTCTCTCTCTCCCCCTCCCTTCCTCTATCTCTCTCTCTCTCCCCTTCCTCTCTCTCTCTCTCTCTCTCTCTCTCTCCTCTCTCTCCTTCTATCTCTCTCTCCCTTCCTCTATCTCTCTCTCTCCCTCTCCCTTCCTCTCTCTCTCTCTCTTCCTCTCTCCTTCCTCTCTCTCTCTCTCTCTCTCCTCTCTCTCTCTCTCTCTCTCTCTCTCTCTCTCTCTCTCTCTTCTCTGAGCAGCAGCATAGTCAATGTCCATAAATCCATTGTCCCACTCCTTTGTAATCCTTACACAGGCAATAACGGTGGACTAAAGCAGCGCCAGGCTCGGTGCACAGGCCTCTGGGAACCAATATCACAGCTAGCTCGGGTGTGTGTGTGTGTGTGTGTGTGTGTGTGTGTGTGTGTGTGTGTGTGTGTGTGTGTGAGTGTGTGTGTTTGTGTTTGTGTGTGTGTGTGTGTGTGTGTGTGTGTGTGTGTGTGTGTGGCGGGGGAGAGAGGAACAGGGTGGTGTCTTGGTGTCTCACTACTCCTCTATTGCCCGTCTTCCTAAAACAGGGTGAAGTTCAAATCTCAAATGTGTTTCCTTCTGTCCTAGCAGGACGGTCCTGCGGTTCCAGTCCTGCGGTTCCGGTCCTGCGGTTCCGGTCCTGCGGTTCCGGCCCTGCGGTTCCGGTCCTGCACCGTGGCGTGATGATGGCATTACGGCAGATATTTGGGCTTCTGGACGTAGGCCCACGGCCACGGGCAGTGACTATATGTGCTGAAGTCTTCAGCTGAACCGAAGTACCGCTTTACTAGCGTGGGCTTGGCTGTCTGAAGCTGTCAGTCATATCGTTACTCAACACCCATATTAACAGTGAACTAATTCACACGACTAAATCAGATACTCAAGTATAAATGATACAGCCTGTCCAGTTATGCAAGCTAGGTTAGGATTTTCACTTGAGGATACATGAATATATATTATATATATATATATATATATATATATATATATATATATATATATATATATTGTTCCCTCAAACAATTTCATTTTGTTGAAATGTGGACTGTGCTTGACTTTCACTTTGCTGAAGAACACAAGCGCTAATAAAACCTGAGGAGCTCCACTGACCCCAGAGTTCCTGTGCAACTGGTAACCAACCATCTGAATTACTGCATGTGCACTTTAATAAAAAGTATGTAAATAATGAAATAAAGACAACAAACAATAAATCCTTGGCCCAACGGTTTTGTTACATTTGCAAACTGATGCCGTCCCTGTGGTGTGGAGGTAGCGATCTCTACTGTGGTGTGGGTCTGGTGGCGTGGCGTGGGTCTGGTGGCGTGACGTGGGTCTGGTGGTGTGGTGTGGGTCTGGTGGTGTGGCGTGGGTCTGGTGGTGTGGCGTGGGTCTGGTGGCGTGATGTGGGTCTGGTGGCGTGGTGTGGGTCTGGTGGCGTGGTGTGGGTCTGGTGGTGTGGGTCTGGTGGCGTGGTGTGGGTCTGGTGGCGTGGTGTGGGTCTGGTGGTGTGGTGTGGGTCTGGTGGTGTGGTGTGGGTCTGGTGGCGTGGTGTGGGTCTGGTGGTGTGGTGTGGGTCTGGTGGCGTGGTGTGGGTCTGGTGGCGTGGTGTGGGTCTGGTGGCGTGATGTGGGTCTGGTGGTGTGATGTGGGTCTGGTGGTGTGGTGTGGGTCTGGTGGCGTGGTGTGGGTCTGGTGGTGTGATGTGGGTCTGGTGGCGTGGTGTGGGTCTGGTGGCATGGTGTGGGTGTGGTGGCGTGGTGTGGGTCTGGTGGCGTGGTGTGGGTGTGGTGGCGTGATGTGGGTCTGGTGGTGTGGTGTGGGTCTGGTGGTGTGGTGTGGGTGTGGTGGTGTGGTGTGGGTCTGGTGGCGTGGTGTGGGTCTGGTGGTGTGGTGTGGGTCTGGTGTTGGTGTCTACTGCGGCCAGCTGTCACTGCCGGTTCAGGTCTGTCTCGCGTAATTGAATCACTCATCATATTGTGATGACTGCGGCATTTCAATTTTCATTTGTTCAAACCACAGTTATCCATTCCATTCACAACGGCCTTCAGTTGAACGACCTAATGAAAGACACCAGTCACCTCCTCCTCTCTCTCTCTCTCTCTCTCTCTCTCTCTCCCTCCCTCCCCCTCTCTTTCCATCTCGCGGGAAGACTTCATGTAGAGGAAAGTGATGCAGGAGATCGGGTTGTGTGCTTAAACCTATACCACTCAGTGAGGGTGTAAAAACCCCAGCACATCAAAGCTCCTTGTTAGAGGATTTAGAGGAGTGAACCATCCTGAGCTATGTGCTTTGTTAGAGAACTCCCTATTGTGGCATTCTAGTATTCTGCCTGCATTAAAGTTCACAGCAACACACACACACACACACACACACACACACACACACACACACACACACACACACACACATTTATGTGGGCTGCAGACACACAGACACCGACCCTGACACATACGCGCACACATAAAAGCACCTTTGATTTAGTGGTTTATCCCGAGTCTGTTCTTTAGCCGGTTTCTTCCGGGGCAGCTAATAAGACAGACCGGACAAAACGACAGAGCTAAATTATGCATTCATAACTGTCAGTTTGCCTCAGATTCACACTGAGCCAAGACAACAGTTGATTTAAATCTGGGGTGTACTTGTCATGAAGGTGTGGAATTTCTGAGTGCCTGTATAAAGACAGTAATTAAACTGGGTTTAAAGTGCAGTGGTATAAATGTACTGGTAATTTATCATTTATATCACTGAACAACGGAGCTGTGGCTTTCTTCATGCTACCATAGTTACGCTGTGTCTCAAATAATCATTTAAAAGCCTGTGGTGAAGGTCATATAAACAACTAGGTGTGGAGGAGGTTAGAAATAAAAATACCACAATACACACACACACACACACACACACACACACACACACACACACACACACACACACACACACACACACACACACACACACACACACACACACACACACACACACACACACACACACACCTCAGACAGTGCTGCTGCTTGCTGGCTGTCCTGTGACTGGTGTTGGTGAGGAAGTGATTCTGACAGGCCTAATAACAGTAATTGCTAGCAGGGTGAGTAGTGGACTACAACATCTTTGACAAGCCCAGCCTGGACAACAGAGACAGCTGTCTGACAGCCCAACAACTCCACCAACAACTCCACCAGCCCAACAGCTCCACCAACAACTCCACCAGCCCAAGAACTCCACCAACCCAACAACTCCACCAACAACTCCACCAGCCCAACAGCTCCACCAACAACTCCACCAGCCCAACAGCTCCACCAACAACTCTACCAGCCCAACAGCTCCACCAACAACTCCATTAGCCCAACAACTCCACCAACCCAACAACTCCACCAACAACTCCACCAGCCCAAGAACTCTACCAACAACTCCACCAGCCCAACAGCTCCACCAACAACTCCACCAGCCCAACAGCTCCACCAACAACTCCACCAGCCCAACAGCTCCACCAACAACTCCACCAGCCCAACAGCTCTACCAACAACTCCACCAGCCCAACAGCTCCACCAACAACTCCACCAGCCCAACAGCTCCACCAACAACTCCACCAGCCCAACAGATCCACCAACAACTCCACCAGCAACTCCACCAACAACTCTACCAGCCCAACAGCTCCACTAACAACTCCACTAGCCCAACAGCTCCACCAACAACTCCACCAGCAACTCCACCAACAACTCCACCAGCCCAACAGCTCCACTAACAACTCTACCAGCCCAACAGCTCCACCAACAACTCCACCAGCCCAACAACTCCACTAACAACTCCACCAGCCCAACAGATCCACCATCAACTCCACCAACAACTCTACCAGCCCAACAGCTCCACTAACAACTCCACCAGCCCAACAGCTCCACCAACAACTCCACCAACAGCTCCACCAACAACTCTACCAGCCCAACAGCTCCACTAACAACTCCACCAGCCCAACAGCTCCACCAACAACTCCACCAACAGCTCCACCAACAACTCTACCAGCCCAACAGCTCCACTAACAACTCCACCAGCCCAACAGCTCCACCAACAACTCCACCAGCCCAACAGCTCCACCAACAACTCCACCAGCCCAACAGCTCCACTAACAACTCCACCAGCCCAACAGATCCACCAACAACTCCACCAGCAACTCCACCAACAACTCCACCAGCCCAACAGCTCCACCAACAACTCTACCAGCCCAACAGCTCCACTAACAACTCCACCAGCCCAACAGCTCCACCAACAACTCCACCAGCCCAACAGATCCACCAACAACTCCACCAACAACTCCACCAGCCCAACAGCTCCACCAACAACTCCACCAGCCCAACAGATCCACCAGCAACTCCACCAACAACTCCACCAGCCCAACAGCTCCACCAACAACTCCACCAGCCCAACAGGTCCACCAACAACTCCACCAGCCCAACAGCTCCACCAACAACTCCACCAGCAACTCCACCAACAACTCCACCAGCCCAACAACTCCACCAACAGCTCCACCAGCCCAACAGCTCCACCAACAACTCCACCAGCCCAACAACTCCACCAGCACAGCAACTCCACCAGCACAGCAACTCCATTAGCACAGCTGCACCATCCACGATCGCAAGCAGCAAAGCTGGCTGTGTGTGGTTTCTCGTGCACGCGCGTGTGCAAGTGTGTGTGTGTGTGTGTGTGTGTGTGTGTGTGTGTGTGTGTGTGTGTGTATGTGTGGATGTGTGTGTGTGTGTGTGTGTGTGTGTGTGTGTGTTCTTTCACGTGTGGGCTGCCTTAATCGTTTTATTCCTCAGGCATCTCAAATGCACTTTTGGAGGAGATCCGGTAATTCCGAACGATGGAGATGCTCTCTTCAGTTTCAGCAGCAGCCTGAGACATTTTTAAACGAGAGCGGGATAGATGAGTGGGCTGCGGCTCGCCGTGAGCGTTAGCGGAAAACAACCCCGCCACCAGACGCCATCTCCGCTCGCACTAGAGTCGCGCTTCAGGCACAGGTGAGTGAAAAGTGAATCGATGGCGTTTAGAGGGCTTCGATACGTTTCCTGTTGTCTAGTTATGTGCGACCGACGATGTCGTCTGTATCTCGTAAGCTTCGTCTCTTCTGACGTGTCCTGAATACGAAGGCCTCGGCGCGTGCGCTTTTAACGTACGTTTTCGCTGTGATACTACGACACGCGGGCGACGTGCCGTGATGGTTGCACCAGCGCGACAACATCGCAATAAAATAGAAATAAGCCGTTTTAACAAATGGAGGTAATTTTGTTCTTATCTGTTCGGGCTACTGGTCGTCAGGGTTCCGCCATGCGTGAGGACACACATGGTGTCAGCTCGCATTTGTTTCACTTAAGCTGTGTGTGTGTGTGTGTGTGTGTGTGTGTACATGGAGGTGTGTTAGTGTGCGAGGCAGGAAATATGACAATGCGGACAAGGACACCTGCCCAAGCGGGGAGGAATATAATCAAAGCTGCGCAGGTAGAAATAAGCGTACAGCCAGTGACAAAAGCAAAACATTCTGGGGCTGGAAGTGAGGGCGAGGAAGACATGGAGACGGGGATGAAGGTCAAAGAAGACAGACAAAGAAGGTGTTTGCAATGTAGCTGAGCTCCATGGTTACCTACTAACTCAATAAGAAGCCGTAAGAACACATGAATTTTTACACTTCAGGGGCGAGAGGTTTGGTGGACCTTGTGCTGTCAGACAGGCTGCGTAGAGCGTGAGGGGCTGGGCACAGACACACAAAGACGTGTGTGTGTGTGTGTGTGTGTGTGTGTGTGTGTGTGTGCGCGCAGATAGACAACACAAAGATGCGTGTGCATGCATGTGTGCAAGAAGATGCATGTGTGCATGCATGGGCACACAAAAATGCACAAATGTGTAAGGACACACATGAATGAGCACAGACACACACGGACACTCAGGCACACACACAGACACACACACACACCCAGTCACACACAGACACTCGGCCGCAAGCACGTGCACACACAAACACGTGCACAGATGTGGACCTACAGAGCTGAGATGTGATATGCTGATGACCAGCTGTGCTCAACTGGCATGCAGAGCTGATCCAGATGTGGGTGTGGCCTGTGAGACGACAACAGCGCTTTTCACAGAGCACTTATTTAAGACCCCCCCTCCCCCGAACACACACACACACACACACACACACACACACACACACACACACACACACACACACACGTTCCCTCTCCTGTGCCTGTAAAAGCTATCTTCACTAGAGTTGCCTGTCCAAATACAGGGCTGGTTCTGCTGCTGGGACCACAAACGCACCTCTTTCTCAGAACCACATCTCAAAAATGTGTGTGGCAGGTCCAGTTGTTTGAGGAGCAAGAAGTACCTGTATCATCACAGTACCGTCTAACAAACAATAACTAAGTTGGTTCCGAATCCAAACGTAAAAGTCTGATGAACGACAAACCAGGAACTACGATGCGCTGACCGAAAGCCAAGAAATGGATGTTTACCCAAGTGTTCACAGACTTCAGTGATGGACTATGGACATAACCCTTGGTACCAGACCCTCCCAGAACTCCCCCTGCTGCTCCGGAGATAGAGGCCCAGCACGCTGCACTTGGTCTGGGGCTGGCCTGGGACGGCAGCCCTGGCAGGCCCAGTGGAGCCACCCACCATGCAATCTGAGGCCAAGGACAATGTTTGAACACCTGCCCAAAGCTCTCAGGAGCAAAACTGCAGTTCAGGGAGGACTCTGTATTCCCCGCTGTCAGGAACGCTGAGCGCATTTCAGCCCTGCAAACAGTGCAGCACAGGCTGGGCGAGGCCAGTTTCCATGTGACTACACACCTATGTATGGTGGACACACGGACGCACAAACACACTCTTCTCCACGGGCACATGCTTATGGACTATGAATGAGAATGATCTTTGTGTGTGTACGAGTGTGTGTGTGTGTGTGTGTGTGTGTGTGTGTGTGTGTGTGTGTGTGTGTGTGTGTGTGTGTGTGTGTGTGAGTGTGTGTGTGTATATGTGGGTGAGTGTGTGAGTATGTGTGTGTGTGTGTGTGTGTGTGTGAGTATGTGTGTGTGTGTGTGTGTGTGAGTGTGTGTGTGAGTGTGTGTGTGTGTATGTGTGTGAGTGTGTGTGAGTGTGTGGGGGGGTCTTACCTTTTTCTTGTCTCTCATGGACCCTTTTCCTCTCACCATGATCTTGCAGCCTGTCTCTGCTTCCAGCTGTTTTGCAGTGAGGCCCCGTGGCCCCAGGATTCGGCCCACGAAGTTAAACTGGAACACACAAACACACGCAACGTTCAGGCCTCTGCTCACACACTGCCCAGAGACCAGAGTAGATAAAAAACAATAACACCCAGTCCAGTTCTTACAATAAAAAAAGCTCGACACAGTACAATTACACAACACAATGCACAATATCTCCTCTTGCTGACCTTGAAGTAAAGGCAGCATGTGAAATGTTTTCAACGTAAGGCCTGGTTTGTTAAGCGTTTAGCATGCGCACAGCCACTCTGCTGAGAGAGGCGTTGTGAAACAGGACAGTCCTTCGAGACTCCACACACTGAAAGTCTTACTGTGCATCTACTGTTTTACGATCCTCTCTGGGAGACAGTGAACATCACCTTCACACACGTGTTTTCAGTCCAAATTCTATTCCAGACAAGCATTTATATTAGAACCCGCCCCCCCACCCCCTTATCTATAAAGCACATTTTACAAGCAAGACTTGACAGGCTTACAGACATAATTACAAATATGAGCGTTGCAATATAACTGTTCATTGGCAGAAGTGAATAATGAATGTTTATATACATATAAAGCAATTGTCCTCCAGCCTGCCACGTTTAACATCAGGGTAAATCTACCTCACCAGAAGTACCAGAGAAGCCCATGTGGAAAGCTCAGAGGCTCAGAGGCACAAATGGAGAGTGTGTGTGTCTGCGTGTGTGTGTGTGTGCGCACGCTCTCCATCAACGCGGCCCGTCCAGCTCTTATCTGCCAGGCTCATCGGGCCGAGCCCTTACAATGGCGCTCGATGCGCGTTGAGCGGGTGCCGATGCCGTGAAGCGCTCTGCGACAAGATAAGAGCGGCCGATCGTTCACCCGATCGATCGGGCCTCAGCGCCGGCCCGAGGCCTGTCAGTCAGCGCATCGGACCCTGCCGAGGCGCGGGGTGGCCGAGGGACTCCACCGAGGAGCGTTAAAACAAACCGAGCCTCCGCCCCGTCCCCATAGCCCGGTCCTGTCACTCACACCGGCTTCACCGCCGCAGCAGAATGGGGAACGCGCAGCTGGGAGCAGTGACGTGGTATCGGACCAGACGATTAAGTCACTTTTTGCCCGTTATCTTATTATTTGACTGTGAATGCCACGGACTGCACAAACCGCGTCTTGAGTTCACTCTTAAATGCTCGTTTTAATATGAAGAATCGCAAAGAACTCCATTCATCCGAATAACGCAGTCAATATGGCATTTAACAGAGGTTTGATTTGTACGGGACGCTGTGGGCTTGCAGCTCTGCTGACTGCAAAAGCCCATTTTACACAAAGCCTCCCTGTTCTAATCAATAATCCTCCAAGGCCTGATTTATCAATGTATTTGGTATTCAAACGCTACGCTGTTTTCACACAAGTGACTCTATACATAATCGACTGCTTGTAAGACACAGACTACAGACACTGTTATGTTAGTGAGGCTGTGTGTGTGAGTGGGAGTGTGTGTGTACTTGATAACAGTTTCTTTCCCCTGTTGCATACTTCATGTCTGTCCAAGAGCACTTGTGGATATGAATGAAAAGAAGCAATTAAATTGTGCTCCAAGGCAGAAAAGTCACAGCACACACATGGCATTTGTATGCATCTGGACAAGTCTTTTGAGAGGAAGCAGTGTGTATGGTGTGTGTGTGTATCTGTGTGCATGTGTGTGTCTGAACCATACTGCATTCTCAACATGTTAGTGGTTAATACCTGTCAGACCGACATAGCACTACCAATTACTGTACTACATTTACATACCAATAATTTCTAAGCAATACAGTTTATTAAAATATGCAAAAAAAATACAATTAGCAAAAAAGGCAACATTTTTCTAGGGTACTGATCAACTCTGCTATGCGACTGGACAACATAATCTACATGCTCCACAGGTGACTGAGAACATGCACACATGTACATTCAAATGTATACACATGTACACCAACACACACACATACACATATTCATACATGCACGCCCACAAGCACCCCCCCCCCCCCCCCCAACGCATACGCATTCACAATCTGGAACAAATGTCATAATGAGACATTTATTGGAAAAATGATCTCTTCTTCAGCTCATGACTTTCTCTTCACCGTTATTCATGTGTTTGAATTCAAAAGTAATTACAACGTGCCTGAGAAAGCGGCGTCGGGGAAAAGGTTACGTGTGTTCAGATATCACTGTGGAGATTGAGCAGAGCTCAGTATATCAATGCAGGCCGGGTGTCTTTTTCCAGGCTTACGCAGACAGATATCCAAGGTGCCCTTGGTGAGGGAGTGATCAGAGGAAGTGTAGGGCCGCTCCAGGAGGTCTTCCCGTTTCATACAGATTCCCTCACATGCGAGCACCGCCACCTGTACACACGGCACCGCGGCGGGCCAGAGAGGAGTGGAAGCCGAGGGCCCCAAGACTCGTGGCCGCATAACCGGCCCCTGTGTGGTCGGCAAGGGGCTCGGTGTTTCAGCCTGCTTCTACTTCAACCTGCCGCCCCCGAGTCTCTGTATTAGTTTTTATATATATATATATATATCAGTAGCGAACCGTGACCATTATACCTGGGCCCGCTCACCCCAGTTTCCTCTCCTAATTAACTGCAATTAAAAAATAATTAAAATTGAGATGACAGTACAGCTTTACAAACGCAATAAACCAATAACATCTGTACTAGATAACGTCTTAAGCAAAAATAAGGTCCCAACAAAATAAGGTTCACAGCTCCGTGTTCCTCGGGAGCGGAATATGTAAACAACGCGCACGAGGACATCAGAGGAATGAATAGAAACTAGCTAGCGGTGGTACGCTAACGACAGCTAGCGTCGCCACAGTGGGCAGAACTTATCATACAGTTAAGCCCGCCCACTAAGTGGGAAGATATGATTGGTCAATTTTACTGTCATTTGAAACTGGTATTGTGCTGAATTATAACTGCCAGGCCCTCTGTAAACGAACAGCGTGCATCACAGTCCTGATAGGGGGAGACACAGGCTTACAGGCTTCCACTTAACCCCTCACCTTCCAACACAGATTGAATAGACAGTTGAATAATTTATTTGCTTATATTTTTGTAATTCTTTAGATGTCGATTGTCAAACTGTAAGTAGATAAAAACAATTGGATAAATTGTATTATATATATTTATGTTTTAGGAATATTTTAGGCCCTCTCAGAGGGCGTAGAGGACCCTGACGGTTCCCCACTGAGATTGTGAGTTATTTTGTGAGTTATTTTAGAAACAGCACTTTGTGTCACCAGGAGCGCGGACATTTTTAAAACACTAGAGCAGTCTTTAATGAAAAGAATATTTTCACCTATATCTCTATGCCCTGCATGTGAAGCATACAGTCGATTACCAGTGACAGTAATTTTATCAGGAAAAGGGAAATGTGCTGACTTAAACCGTTTGAAGGCACT